>NW_017192463.1:0-10268 GCF_001704415.2 Capra hircus
GGGGACTTTAGGGACCGCTCTTGGTTGCTCATGAAAGCCAGTCCCCATGCGAGTTACTCGGGGGCCTCTCGGGATTCCTCTCTCCGTCGATGCCGGGGCCTAAGACCTTGTGTGGAGTCGTCCGGAACCTGAGGATTCCTCTCCAGTGCTGACATGGATCTTGGGTACTTCTGGAGTCTCCCCAGGGGAGTCAGTCCTCGTCACGAGTTGGGCATGCCAAGTGCGCTTTCCTCCCGAGGTAGCCAGCAGTGTCACGCTTCCCTTCGCGTGAATCAAGGGATCTGTGGCTTTCCCTCTTTACGAGGCTTTCCCACCGAGGCTTTCCACAGGGCTGTCCCACGTGCCACCGTGGTGTGAGTCGATCCTAGGCTTGAAAGTCGAGGCAGTGCAGGGAAAAAAGGTTTTCCCTGGAATGGACTGAGACATCATGGGGGACTCTGGGAATGGTGGCACGACCCTGGAGTTCCTCTCGCATTTTCCTGTGGAGAGCGCCTCCTCTTGAAGATGCGATGGGAACGCCGGGAATTCTTTCCGACCATGCAGGGAAAGGATAAATCCTCTCGAGCTATGACGCGGAAACAGGGCTCCTCTGGATGTGGGCGGGACACTCGTGCTTCCTCTCGAGTGGAGACGGGTATGTCGGACGAACTTCTTGAGTTGCAGCAAGGGTGTGAAGGACCCTTTCGGAAGTTCCAGATGTTAGGATGTGATTAGCCTCGAGACGCCTCAGCGGAAATGGGCTCATGTCGCCTGGAGGGGAGAACCTCCTGGATTTTCTCGAGTTGCGGCAGGTGCTCTCCGACTTACGACGGGGACCTCAGGGACCCGCTCTGGTGGCCTCAGGAAAGGCCAGTCCCCATGCGAGTTGCTCGGGGGTCCTCTCGGGATTCCTCTCCCGATCGATGCCGGGGCCTAAGACCTTGTGTGGAGTCGGTGCCGGAACCTGAGGATTCCTCTCCAGTGCTGACATGGATCTTGGGTACTTCTGGAGTCTCCCAGGGGAGTCAGTCCTCGTCTCGAGTGGGGGCATGCACGTGCGCTTTCCTCCGAGCTGTAGCAGCAGTGTTCGCATTTCCCTTCGCGTGGATCAAGGGATCTGTGGCTTTCCCTCGAGGCTTTCCCACGAGGTCTTTCCACGAGGCTTTCCCACAGGGCTGTCCCACGTGCCACCGTGGTGTGAGTCGATCCTCGGCTTGAAAGTCGAGGCAGTGCAGGGAAAACAGGTTTCCCTGGAATGGACTGAGACATCTGGGGACTCTGGGAATGGTGCACGACCCTGAGTTCCTCTCGCCTTTCCTGTGGAGAGCGCCTCCTCTTGAGATGCGATCGGAAACGCCGGGAATTCTTTCCCGACCACGCAGGGAAAGGATCCCTCCTCTCGAGCTAGGAGGCGGAAACGGGGCTCCTCTGGATGTGGGCGGGACTCTCGTGACTTCCTCTCGAGTGGAGACAGGGTATGTCGGGGAACTTCTTGAGTTGCAGCAAAGGTGTGAAGGACCCTTTGGAAGTTCCAGAGGTTAGGTGTGATTAGCCTCGAGACGCCTCAGCGAAATGGGCCTCATCTCGCCTGGAGGGGAGAACCTCCTGGATTTTCTCGAGTTGCGCAGGTGCTCTCGACTTACGACGGGACCTCAGGGACCCGCTCTGGTGGCCTCAGGAAAGGCCAGTCCCATCGCGAGTTGCTCGGGGGCCTCTCGGGATTCCTCTCCCATCGATGCCAGGACCTAAGACCTTGTGTGGAGTCGGTGCCTGAACCTGAGGATTCCTCTCCAGTGCTGACATGGATCTTGGGTTACTTCTGGAGTCTCCCCAGGGGAGTCAGTCCTCGTCTCGTGTGGGGGCATGCACGTGCGCTTTCCTTCCAGAGCTGTAGCAGCAGTGTCACGCTTCCCTTCGCGTGGATCAAGGGATCTGTGGCTTTCCCTCGAGATTTCCCCACGAGGCTTTCCCACGAGGCTTTCTCTCGAGGCTTTCCCACGAGGCTTTCCCACAGGGCTACCCACGTGTCACCGTCGTGTGAGTCGATCCTCGTCTTGAACGTCGAGGCAGTGCAGGGAAAACAGGTTTCCCTGGAATGGACTGAGATATCTGGGGGACTCTGGGAATGGTGGCACGACCCTGGGGTTCCTCTCGCCTTTCCTGTGGAGAGCGCCTCCTCTTGAGATGCGAGGGGAATGCCGGGAATTCTTTCCCGACCACGCAGGGAAAGGATCTCTCCTCTCGAGCCATGAGGCGGAAACGAGGCTCCTCTGGATGTGGCGGGACTCTCGTGCTTCCTCTCGAGTGGAGCAGGGTATGTCGGGGAACTTCTTGAATTGCAGCAAGGGTGTGAAGGACCCTTTGGAAGTTCCATAGGTTAGGTGTGATTATCCTCGAGACGCCTCAGCGGAAATTTGCCTCATCTCGCCTGGAAGGGAGAACCTCCTGGATTTTCTCGAGTTGCGGCAGGTGCTCTCGACTTACGATGGGGACCTCAGGGACCCTCTCTGGTGGCCTCAGGAAAGGCCAGTCCCCATGCGAGTTGCTCGGCGGCATCTCGGGATTCCTCTCCCGTCGATGCCCGGGCCTAAGACCTTGTTTGCAGTCGGTGCCGGAACCTGAGGATTCCTCTCCAGTGCTGACATGGATCTTGGGGTACTTCTGGAGTCTCCCCAGGGGAGTCAGTCCTCGTCTCGAGTGGGGGCATGCACGTGCGCTTTCCTCCCTAGCTGTAGCAGCAGTGTCACGCTCCCCTTCGCGTGGATTAAGGGATCTGTGGCTTTCCCTCGAGGCTTTCACATGAGACTTTCCCACGAGGCTTTCCCACAGGGCTGTCCCACGTTCCACCGTCGTGTGTGACGATCCTCGGCTTGAAAGTCGAGGCAGTCAGGGAAAACAGGTTTCCCTGGAATGGACTGAGACATCTGGGGGACTCTGGGAATGGTGGCACGACCCTGGAGTTCCTCTCGCCTTTCCTGTGGAGATCGCCTCCTCTTGAGATGTGCTGGGAACACTGGGAACTCTTTCCCGATCACTGAGGGAAAGGATCCCTCCTCTCGAGCTAGGAGGCGGAAACGGGGCTCCTCTGAATGTGGGCGGGACTCTCGTGCTTCCTCTCGAGTGGAGACGGGTATGTTGGGGATCTTCATGAGTTGCAGCAAGGGTGTGAAGGACCCTTTGGAAGTTCCAGAGGTTAGGTGTGATTAACATTGAGACACCTCAGCGGAAATGGTCCTCATCTCGCCTGGAAGGGAGAACCTCCTAGATTTTCTCAAGTTGCTGCAGGTGCTCTCGACCTACGACGGGGACCTCAGGGACCCGCTCTGGTGGCCTCAGGAAAGGCCAGTCCCCATGGGAGTTGCTCAGGGAGACTCACGGGATTCCTCTCCCGACGATGCCGGGGCCTAAGACCTTTGTGGAGTTGGTGCCGTAAAGTGAGGATTCCTCTCCAGTGCTGACATGGATCTTGGAGTACTTCTGGAGTCTCCCCAGGGGAGTCAGTCCTTGTCTCGAGTGGGGGCATGCACGTGCGCTTTCCTCCCGAGCTGCAGCAGCACTGTCATGGATTCCCTTCGCGTGGATCAAGGGATCTGTGGCTTTCCCTCGAGGCTTTCCCAAAGAGCTGTCCCACGTGCCACCGTGGTGTGAGTGGATCCTCGTCCTAAAAGTCGAGGCAGTGTAGGGAAACAGGTTTCCCTGGAATGGACTGAGACATCTGGGGGACTCTGGGAATGGTGGCACGACCCTGGAGTTCCTCTCGCCTTTCCTGTGGAGACCGCCTCCTCTTGAGATGTGACGGGAACGCCGGGAATTCTTTCCCAACCATGCAGGGAAAGGATCCCTCCTCTCGAGCTAGGTGGCGGAAACGGGGTTCCTCTAGATGTGGGCGGGACTCTCGTGCTTCCTTTCGAGTGGAGACGGTTATGTCTGCGAACTTCTTTAGTTTTAGCAAGTGTGTGAAGGACCCTTTGGAAGTTCCAGAGGTTGGGTGTGATTAGCCTCGAGACGCCTCAGCGGAAATGGGCCTCATCTCGCCTGGAAGGGAGAACCTCCTGGATTTTCTCGAGTTGCGGCAGGTGCTCTTAACTTACGACGGGGACATCAGGAACCCGCTCTGGTGGCATCAGGAAAGGCAGGTCCACATACGAGTTGCTCGGGGCCTCTCGGGATTCCTCTCCCCTGATGCCAGGGCCTAAGACCTTGTGTGGAGTCGGTGCCGGAACCTGAGGATTCCTCTCCAGGGCTGACATGGATCTTGGGGTACTTCTGGAGTCTCCCCAGTGGAGTCAGTCCTCGTCTCGAGTGGGGCGATGCACGTGCGCTTTCCTCCCGAGCTGTATTAGCAGTGTCAAGCTTCCCTTCGCGTGGATCAAGGGATCTGTGGCTTTCCCTCAAGGCTTTCCCACAAGGCTTTCCCACGAGTCTTCCCCAAAGGGCTGTCCCACGTGCCACCGTGGTGTGAGTTGATCCTCGGCTTGAAAGTCGAAGCAGTGCAGGGAAAACAGGTTTCCCTGGAATAAACTGAGAATTCTGGGGGACTCTGGGAATGGGGCCTGATCCTGGAGTTCCTCTCGCCTTCCTCTGGAGAGCGCCTCCTCTTGAGATGCGACGGGAACGCTAGGAATTCTTTCCCGACCACACAGGGAAAGGATCCCTCCTCTCGAGCTAGCAGGCGGAAACGGGGCCACTCTGGAAGTGCGCGGGACTCTCGTGTTCCTCTTGAGTGGAGACGGGTATGTCGGGGAACTTCTTGAGTTGCAGCAAGGGTGTGAAGGACCCTTTGGAAGTTCCAGAGTTTAGTGTGATTACCTCCTATTTGCCTCAGCAGAAATGGGCCTCATCTCGCCTGGAGGGGAGAACCTCCTGGATTTTCTCGAGTTGCGGCAGGTGCTCTCATCTTACGATGGGGACCTCAGGGACCCGCTCTGGTGGCCTCAGGAAAGGCCAGTCCCCATGCGAGTTGCTCGGGGCCTCTCGGGATTCCTCTCCCGTCGATGCCGGGGCCTAGGACATTGTGTTGAGTCGGTGCCAGAACCTGAGGATTCTTCTCCAGTGCTGACATGGATCTTGGGGTACTTCTGGAGTCTCCCCAGTGGAGTCAGTCCTCGTCTCGAGTGGGTCGATGCACGTGCGCTTTGCTCCCGAGCTGTAGTAGCAGTGTCAAGCTTCCCTTCGCGTGGATCAAGGGATCTGTAGGCTTTCCCTCGAGGCTTTCCCACAAGGCTTTCCCACGAGGCTTTCCCACAGGGCTGTCCCACGTGCCACCGTGGTGTGAGTTGATCCTCGCCTTGAAAGTCGAGGCAGTGCAGGGAAAACAGGTTTCCCTGGAATGGACTGGAGACATCTGGGGGACTCTGGGAATGGTGGCACGACCCTGGAGTTCCTCTCGCCTTTCCTGTGGAGAGCGCCTCCTCTTGAGATGCGACGGGAACGCCGGGAATTCTTTCCCGACCACGCAGGGAAAGGATCCCTCCTCTCGAGCTAGGAGGCGGAAACGGGGCTCCTCTGGATGTGGGGGGAACTCTCGTGCTTCCTCTCGAGTGGAGACGGGTATGTCGGGGAACTTCTTGAGTTGCAGCAAGGGTGTGAAGGACCCTTTGGAAGTTCCAGAGTTTAGGTGTGATTAGCCTCGAGACGCCTCAGCGGAAATGGGCCTCATCTCGCCTGGAGGGGAGAACCTCCTGGATTTTCTCGAGTTGCGGCAGGTGCTCTCGGCTTACGACGGGGACCTCAGGGACCCTCTCTGGTGGCCTCAGGAAAGGCCAGTCCCCATGCGAGTTGCTCGGGGCCTCTCGGGATTCCTCTCCCGTCGATGCCTGGGCCTAAGACCTTGTGTGGAGTCGTTGCCGGAACCTGAGGATTCCTCTCCAGTGCTGACATGGATCTTGGGGTACTTCTGGAGTCTCCCCAGGGAGTCAGTCCTCGTCTCGAGTGGGGGCATGCACGTGCGCTTTCCTCCCGAGCTGTAGCAGCAGTGTCACGCTTCCCTTCGCGTGGATCAAGGGATCTGTGGCTTTCCCTCGAGGCTTTTCCGACTTAAGGGCTGTCCCACGTGCCACCTGTGGTGTGAGTCGATCCTCGGCTTGAAAGTCGAAGGCAGTGCAGGGAAAACAGGTTTCCCTGGAATGGACTGAGACATCTGGGGGACTCTGGGAATGGTGGCACGACCCTGGAGTTCCTCTCGCCTTTCCTGTGGAGAGCGCCTCCTCTTGAGATGCGACGGGAACGCCGGGAATTCTTTCCCGACCACGACAGGGAAAGGATCCCTCCTCTCGAGCTTGGAGGCGGAAACGGGGCTCCTCTGGATGTGGGCGGGACTCTCGTGCTTCCTCTCGAGTGGAGACGGGTATGTCGGGGAACTTCTTGAGTTGCAGCAAGGCGTGTGAAGGACCCTTTGGAAGTTCCAGAGGTTAGGTGTGATTTGCTTCGAGATCGCCTCAGCGGAACTGGGCCTCATCTCACCTGGAGGGACAACCTCCTGGATTTTGTCGACTTGCGGCAGGTGCTCTCCAGTTACGACGGGGACCACAGGGACCCCTCTGGAGGCCTCAGGAAAGGCCAGTCCTCATGCGAGTTGCCCGGGAGCCTTTCGGGATTTCTCTCCCGTCGATTCCGGGGCCTAAGACCTTGTGCGGAGTCGGTGCCGGAATCTGAGGATTCCTCTCCAGTGCTGACATGGATCTTGGGGTACTTCTGGAGTCTCCCCAGGGGAGTGTGTCCTCGTCTCGAGTGGGGGAATGGACGTGCGCTTTCCTCCCGAGCTGTAGCAGCAGTGTCACTCTACACTTCGCGTAGATCAAGGGATCTGTGGCTTTCCCTCGAGGCTTTCCCTCGAGGCTTTCCCACGAAACTTTCCCACAGGGCTTTCCCACGTGCCACCGTGGTGTGAGTCGATACTCGGCTTGAAAGTCGAGGCAGTGCATGCAAAACAGGTTTCCCTGGAATGGATGAGACATCTGGGGGACTCTGGGAATGGTGGCACCACCCTGGAGATCCTCTCGCCTTTCCTGTGGAGAGCGCCTCCTCTTGAGATGCGACTGGAACGCCGGGAATTCTTTCCCGACCACAGAGGGAAAGGATCCCTCCTCTCGAGCTATGAGGCGGAAACGGGTCTCCTCTGTATGTGGACGGGACTCTCGTGCTTTCTCTCGAGTGGAGACGGGTATGTTGGCGAACTTCTTGAGTTGCAGATATGGTGCGAAGGACCCTTTGGAAGTTCCAGAGGTTAGGTGTGATTAGCCTCGAGACGCCTCATGCAGGAAATGGGCCTCATCTCGCCTGGAGGGGAGAACCTCCTGGATTTTCTCGAGTTGCGGCAGGTGCTCTCGACTTACGATGGGGACCTCAGGGACCCGCTCTGGTGGCCTCAGGAAAGGCCAGTCCCCATGCGAGTTGCTCGGGGGCCTCTCGGGATTTCTCTCCAGTCGAAGCCTGGGGCCTAAGACCTTGTGTGGAGTCGGTGCCTGAACCTGAGGATTCCTCTCCAGTGCTGACATGGATCTTGGGGTACTTCTGGAGTCTCCCCAGGGGAGTCAGTCCTCGTCTCGAGAGGGGGCATGCATGTGCGCTTTCCTCACGAGCTGTAGCAGCTCTGTCATGCTTCGCTTCGCGTGGATCAAGGGATCTGTGGCTTTCCCTCGAGGCTTTCCCTCGAGGCTTTCCCACGAGGCTTTCCCACGAGGCTTTCCCACAGGGCTGTCCCACGTTCCACCGTGGTGTGAGTCGATCCTCGGCTTGAACGTCTAGGCAGTGCAGGGAAAACAGGTTTCCCTGGATTGGACTGAGACATCTGGGGGACACTGGGAATGGTGGCATGACCCTTGATTCCCTTTCGCCTTTCATGTGGAGGGCGCCTCCTCTTGAGATGCCACGGGAACGCCAGGAATTCTTTCCCGACCCTGCAGGGAAAGGATCCCTCCTCTCGAGCTAGGAGGCGGTAACGGGGCTCCTCTGGATGTGGGCGGGACGTTCGTGCTTCCTCTTGAGTGGAGAAGGGTATGTCCGGGAACTTCTTGAGTTGCAGGAAGGGTGTGAAGGACCCCTTGTAAGTTTCCAGAGGTTAGGTGTGATTAGCCTCGAGACCCCTCAGTGAAATGGGCCTCATCTCGCCAGGAGAGGAGAACCTCCTGGATTTTCTCGAGTTGCAGCAGGTGCTCTCGCTTACGACGGGGATATCAGGGACCCGCTCTTGTGGCCTCACGAAAGGCCAGTCCCATGCGAGTTGCTCATGGGCCTCTCAGGATTCCTCTCCCGTCGATGCCGGGACCTAAGATCTTGTGTGGAGTCTGGTGCCAAAACCTGAGGATTCCTCTCCATTGCTGACATGTATCTTGGGGTACTTCTGGAGTCTCGCCAGGGGAGTCAGTCCTCGTCTCGAGTGGCGGCATGCACGTGCGCTTTCCTCCCGAGCTGTAGCAGCACTGTCACGCTTCCCTTCACGTGGATCAAGGGATCTGTGGCTTTCCCTCGAGACTTTCCCTCGAGGCTTTCCCACGAGGCTTTCCCACGAGGCTTTCCCACATGGCTGACCCACGTGCCACCGTGGTGTGAGTCGATCCTCGGTTTGAAAGTCCAGGCAGTGCAGGGAAAACAGGTTTCCCTGGAATGGACTGAGACATCTGGGGGACTCTGGGAATGGTGGCACGACCCTTGATTCCCTCTCGCCTTTCATGTGGAGAGCGCTGCCTCTTGAGATGCCACTGGAACGCCAGGAATTCTTTCCCTACCCTGCAGGGAAAGGATCCCTCCTCTCGAGCCAAGAGGCGGTAACGGGGCTCCTCTGGATGTGGGCGGGACGCTCGTGCTTCCTCTCGAGTGGAGACGGGTATGTCGGGAACTTCTTGAGTTGCCAGGAAGGGTGTGAAGGACCCTTTGTAAGTTCCAGAGGTTAGGTGTGATTAGCCTTGAGACACCTCAGCGGAAATGGGCCTCATCTCGCCTGGAAGGGAGAACCTCCTGGAGTTTCTCAGTTGTGGCAGGTGCTCTGGACTTAGGACGGGGAACACAAGGGACCCGCTCTGGTGGCCTCAGGAAAGGCCAGTACCCATGCGAGTTGCTCGGGGGCCTCTCGGGATTCCTCTCCCGTCGATACCGGGGCCTAAGACCTTGTGTAGAGTCGGTGCCGGAACCTGAGGATTCCTCTCCAGTGCTGACATGGATCTTGGGGTACTTCTGGAGTCTCCCCAGGGGAGTCAGTCCTCGTCCCGAGTGGGGGCATGCACGTGCGCTTTCCTCCGAGCTGTAGCAGCAGTGTCACGCTTCCCTTCGTGTGGATGAAGGGAATCTGTGGCTTTCCCTCTGGGCTTTCCCACGAGGCTTTCCCACAGGGCTGTCCCACGTGCCACCGTGGTGTGAGTCGATCCTCGGCCTTGAACGTCCAGGCAGTGCAGGGAAAACAGGTTTCCCTGGAATGGACTGAGACATCTGGGGGACTCTGGGAATGGTGGCACGACCCTGGAATTCCTCTTGCCTGTCCCTGTGGAGAGCGCCTCCTCTTGAGATGCCGACGGGAACGCCGGGAATTACTTTCCCGAACCACGCAGGGAAAGGATCCTCCTCTTCGAGCTAGGAGGCGGAAACGGGGCTCCTCTGGATGTGGGCGGGACTCTCGTGCTTCCTCTCGAGTGGAGACGGGTAATGTGGGGAACTTCTTGAGTTGCAGCAAGGGTGTGAAGGACCCTTTGGAAGTTCGCAGAGTTAGGTGTGATTAGCCTCGAGAACGCCTCAGGCTGAAATGGGCCTCATCTCAGCCTGGAGAGGCAGAACCTCCATGGATTTTCTTCTGAGTTGCGGACAGGTGCTCTCGACTTATGACCGGGGACCTCAGGGACCTGCTTGGTGGCCTCAGGAAAGGCCAGTCCCCATGCGAAGTTGCTCGGGGGCCTCTCGGATTCCTCTCCCGTCGATGCCAGTACCTAAGACCTTGTGTGGAGCGGTGCCGGAACCTAGAGGATTCCTCTCCAGTGCTGACATGGATCTTGGTGTACTTCTGGAGTCTCCCCAGGGAGTCAGTCCTCGTCTCGAGTGGGGGCATTGCACGTGCGCTTCCTCCGAAGCTGTAGCAGCATGTCACGCTTCCCTTCGCGTGGATCAAGGGATCTGTGGCCTTTCCTCGAGGCTTTCCCACGAGGCTTTCCCACGAAGCTTTCCAACAGGGCTGTCCACGTGCCACCGTGGTGTGAGGTCGATCCTCGGCTTGAAAGTCGAGGCAGTGCAGGAAAAACAGGTTTCCCTGGAATGGACTGAACATCAGGGGGACTCTGGAATGGTGGCACGACCCTGGAGTTCCT
>NW_017192464.1:0-21301 GCF_001704415.2 Capra hircus
CATACCTGAATGTTCGTGGTTTCCCTACTTTTTTAATTTAAATCTTGTATTTTGACAGGGGAGTTCATGACCTAAGCCACAGTCAGCTCCCGGTCTTTTTTTTTTTTTTTTTTGCTGACTGTATAGTGTTTTCTCCATCTTCAGCTGCAATGAATATAATGAATCTGGTTTGGCTATTAACCATCTGGTGATGTTCATGTGTAAAGTCATCTCTTTTGCTGTTGGAAGAAGGTGTTTGCTATAACCAGTGTGTTCTCTTGGCAAATCTCTGTAGGCCTTTGTCCTGGTTCATTTTGTCCTCCATGCCCAAACTTGCCTGTTAATCCAGGTACCTCTTGACTTCCTACTTTTGCATTCCAGCCCCCTCTGATGAAAAAGACTTTTTTTCTTTTTTTTTTTAAGAGACATACAGGAACAGGAACGGAACGTCGCTCAGTTGTGTCCGACTCTGTGGCCCCTAAAACATTCCAACTACATTTTTAGGGTAATGGGATTCATGTCATCAGTTACATCTCAGGAAAGAAAACAGCAGCAATAAGGAAAATGTCTATAGTGACTCTTTCCTCAAAATACTGATGAAAGTCCAAAAGACCAAAAGATTACTGAATAGTATTTTAAAAGGCTTTAGTAACAAAAAAACAAAATGCTGTTCAGATTTACTTTGTGTCCATACAAGGATTTCTGCCTAAGTGTAGAATGATAATTTTTCACTGAAGCAGTGAGGATAGAGAAGACTTGGAAAGGGTGTGGCTGAAGAGATTACTGGCCTGCATAAAAGACTAAGACTTAAGAGCCTTGAATGTAAATATTGTAGTGACAGGTAGCATAGTCGTCGAATAGATGCCTTTTTCTGTTAGTTAGACCTGGAGATGAATCCTGACTCCATGACTTATTAACTTCAGTCGTTGGACAACTTACTTTCACATCAAGAGTTTACTTGTTTTCACCTGTTAAATGCAAATACTGCTAGTGTTACTGTAAGGATCACACCAAAAAATCATGTACTCAGTGATAATAAGCACACAGTGACTATCATTAATTGAAGCCTCTAAAATCATGTGTGAAGGATCAGCCTCAAGACAGACTCTTTCATATCCTGAAAACAATTGAGTGGGAAGGGGAATGACTTTAATTATACTTGGATGAAGCTAATGGAAGTAAGGGGAATTCTGACATAAATTACAGATAGTAAGCCAGTGGGATCTGTTGCACCCATGAAGGATTAGAGACACAGGCTGAAAACCTGTAGAAAAGGATACATACATGATAGACTTGTCATGGGTTACCAAGGGAACATGATGTTTGATAGTGTTTTTTGTGTGTGCATGCTCAGCAGTGTTTGACTCTTTGTAACCCCATGGATTGTGCCTGCCAGGCTCCTCTCTCCATAGAGTTCTCCAGGCAAGAATACCAGAGTGTGTTGCCATTTCTTACTCCAAGAGATCTTCCCCTGATGGCTCAGTGGTAAAGAATCCACCTGCAATGCAGAAGACACAGGAGATGTGAGTCAATCCCTGAGTGGGAAGATTCCCTGAAGGAGGACATGGCAACCCACACAGTTCTTACTAACCTCATGGTTAAGGTAAAAGAGAACATGGTATCTCCCCACAAATTCTCCTCAGAGAGATATTCCTTACCTGGACATTCCCTGAGGTTCATACAATGGGGGCAGAACTCAAAATTAAATGGCCAACTAACTAGTGTCAGAAGCTACCAAACTCTTGTTTTAATTTTAATATTCCTATGACAATGGCAGGTAAAAACTATCAGAAAATTTCAAAGTCTTTGTTCTCTCTTGGCATTGTAGAAACCCTGTAAATATCACTAAACTATTATTCAAAAAGACTGTATAGTTTTGAATGATGTTATGATAGTCAGAAACTTTTGATAGAATTCTGACTGAAAAAGCAAGAACTTATCCAGTCTGATAAAGCAGACACAGTGTATGTCCAGGTTTCCCAAGGAATTTTATACAACTATTAGAACACAAATGAAATCTCAACGTTCTGGAAGGCATTGACTTCTTATGTGGTTCTTTTATAGACTGTTGTCCAGAAGATGCATTTCAACCGGTCACTGTGTGAATACCAGTTACTGGAGTTCTATCTCTGCTGAGTGGATTTGGGAGGGGTAATATGATCAGTTAGGCTGGTCATGAAGTGTTTGACTTAAGAGAGTTTCTCTCCTCTCTAAGAGATCAGTTCTGCCAGAAGCAAAATACTACTTTTAAGACTAGTCTTGCCACTTACTAACTATGTGTGAATTTAGGGTGGACTAGTTCACTGCTCTGAACGTTCATATTATCATCTTTAAATGGAAAAATGACACCTGTGCCATAAGGTAGTAATCATTAAATACCAGAAACACATATTCTATTTTTCAGTAATGTGAAATTCAATGAGTATCATTAACACAGCACTGAGCGCAGTGTCTGACGTAAACCAGTTATTAATTCCCTTTCTCTACATGCACACAAAGCCAGATTTTATACCCAAAGGAATGAGTCTTCTACTCGTAAGAATGCTGAAAATTCTTACAGGGTTTTCCACGTGAAAGTAAATGAGGTGGGTGGAACGGCAGTCACAGTTGGCTTATCACTGAGATGGAGCTACAACTGAACCAGTTCTTTCCATGTGAGGTATATACTAGAAATCAGTGAGCAGGAAGCAGCTTCTAACAGACTGCAGAATAAAGTCAAAAACCGGAAGCAATTCCAATAATTTAGTGCATGACTATTCAAAATTATAAAGGCAATCAGTGACTGGAAAGTGTGGTCCAGACAACAAGTTAGTTCTGCTGATTCTACTAAATAGTATAACTCAGTTTCCAGGACTTTTGCTTGTAAAGTCTGGGCAGTGACCTTTGTACAAAGGTGACCACTGACGATTCATGACACTATAGTCCATTGAATGGTATTCCATTTTGCTGGCCAGATGAAACCTGAATATTCACAGTCAGATAAGAAACCATGACCATCAACGTAGAAGGCTTTAGAGATGTAACACGTGCTTCCAGAGCTCTCCCAAGGGCATGAGGTGCTAGATTTTGCCAAGATGCTGGTATATCTTAAAGTCTCTATTTTGTTTCCGTGATGACTATCAAGGTCATAGACGAGATGGTGCTGGTGAAGACGTTCCAGAGTCCAAAAAAAGGGTGACTTTTGCTTTAACAATCATGGATAGAGGTGAAGGCAGTGACATATCTCTCATGTGTTGCAAAGTGAACCAAATGGAGGTCGGTGAGAATGAGGTCAATCATACTCTCTTCTCTTTCTAAAGGTGTATGTCAGGGTCTCATGCCTACAGTCATGTGTTGTGTCTTCATCCAGGGCAGTATACTCTGATGGTTACAATTAACTATGTGGTATTAAAAGAAGCTATTACTTAGGCTAGGTACCATGGTACTGGGTATGACTGGAAGTAAGTACAGGACCACGTTCAAGGTAAGGAGGGGCGGCTGTGAGGAGATATCCCTTGTCCAAGGTAAGGAGCAGCAGCTGCGCTTTGCTGAAACAGCCACGAAGAGATACCCGACGTCCAAGGTATGAGAAACCCAAGTAAGATGATGGGTGTTGCGAAAGGCATCAGAGGGCAGACACACAAATGATCACGGAACTAGTCAATCTAATTACATGGACCACGGCTTGGTCTAACTCAATGAAACTAAGCCATGCAGTGTGGGGCCACCCAAGACAGGCGCGGTCATGGTGGAGTGGTCTGACAGAATGGGGTCCACTGGAGAAGGGAATGGCAAACCACTTGAGTATTCTTGCCTTGAGAACCCCATGAAACAATATGAAAAAGGCAAAATTATAGGATACTGAAAGAGAAACTCCCCAAGTCAGTAGGTGCCCAATATGCTACTGGAGATCAGTGGAGAAATAACTCCAGAAAGAATGAAGGATGGAGCCAAAGCAGAAACAATATTGTGACTGGTGATAGAAGCAAGGTCTGATGCTGTAAAGAACAATATTGCATAGGAACCCGGAGTGTCAGGTCCATGAATCAAGGTAATTGGAAGTAGTCAAACAGGGAGATGGCAAGAGTGAACATTGCCATTGTAGGAAACAGCGAACTAAAATGGACTCAAATGGGTGAATTTAACTCAGATGACCATTATATCTACTACTGTGGGCAGGAATCCCTTGGAAGAAAGGGAGTAGCCATCATGGTCAACAAGAGTTCGAAATGCAGTACTTCGATGCAATCTCAAAGATGACAGAATGATCTCTGTTTGTTTCCAAGGTAAACCATTCAATATCACAGTAATCCAAGTCTATGCCCTGCCAGGAGCCAGCACAGGAGATCTCACCCATGACAAGGTCATGTGGAAGAGACCTGATAAGCAAGGCTTCAGGACTCGAGAGACCCCTGGAACCTGCTGAGCATCTAGCCCAAAACCAGAATCCGTCTGTCTTACTATTTTGTGCCTTTCACCAACTCTTCTGACATCAACAGGGGGCTATCCCTAACCACCTTTCTCTGGAGAAAATCAACTTAGGGCTCTAGCTAATAAGTCTCCTGGACATGAAAGGAATATTTCAAATCAACTCCCCCACTCCCTTTAGCATTCTAACTTGCTTGGCAGGTTTATCCAGACTCTTGCAGCTATGCATGTGATTATTCACAGGCCTCCCAACTGTGAGAGGTACAGGAAGCATAAAACATTCTAAAAATATAGAGCCTTTCAAAGAGTTAAAAGCTATTAGAATAGTACTGGTGTAGGATTTCATTGTTGAACCAATGCTTGCTGCTAAGTTCCCATATCTCTTATCCACTGTGCACCTGGGAGTGCATTACTTAATGTAGTTGGAATGTAAGAAAATCAGGGTGTAGCCATGGAATTAACCATACCAGACCTTTGAGCTAATTTGGTTCCTTCTTTTTTGTAACTCACTACACCTTTGCTCCGTGAGAAATGTAACTCTGTTTAATACTTTCTGAGGCTGACATAGATTAGAAATATAAAGAAAAAAACATTTCAAGGGCAAGTAAGTTTTCTGGTTGAGCAGCCTTTATCAAAAGAGGGCCATAAAATGTTCACAGGCCTCCAAGGCCAGAAGATAATGTACACAACCTTGTTTATGGGAAAGGTATGCAAAAAAAAGTCCTGGTTTCAATAAAGACAAAACAGATGTAATGTTTGGGCTGAGTCTGTATGACTTTGCATCTTCCATTTCCCTCTATGTCCAAATCAAGGTATAAAAGTTCCTTTTCAAAAGAAAGTTATGGGCCTCGCTCACTGAAGAAGCTTGGTCTTCCCATGTCTGTCTGTCTGTCTGTCTGTCTTTCTCTCTCTTACTCTCTTTTGCAGTCTGATCCATTGGAGCATAGAGGCTCTCTGAATTCACTTATCTGCCTGGGCTTCTAAGACCTGAATGGGAAAGCACTCTGCATCTTCACTCCCTCGGGAGACTGGGAGGGCGCCTGCAGCCTACATGAACAGAGCAAGTCTTTGTCTTGGGACTTTAGTGGCTTTCTGTGTAAACAAAGTAATATAAGCCTCTTTCTCTCCTCTATTTTCTTATCTATTTTCTTTCTTATTCTTTCTTTATCTCTCTCTAAATCATTCTCTTTGCCGACGCCATCTCTCCTGAGGGTTCCCTTGGATTCTGCGGGGGCTGGACCCTGGCAATACTCCAACCAGTAACGCCAAGGAAACTGAAGTTGAATGGTGCTATGAAGACATACAAGACCTTTTAGAACTAACACCCAAAATAGGTGTCCTTTTCATTATAGGGTATTGGAATGCAAAAGTAGGAAGTCAAGAAACACCTGGGGTAAGAGGCAAATTTGGCCTTGGAATACAGAATGAAGCAGGGCAAAGGCTAATAGAGTTTTGCCAAGAGAATGCACTGGTCATAGCAAACATCCTCTTCCAACAACACAAGAGAAGACTCTGCACATGGGCATCACCAGATGGTCAACTCCGAAATCAAATTGATTATATTCGCCTTCTCCTCTCATCTTCAATTTTTCTCAGCATCAGGATATGTTCAAATGAGACTGCTCTTCACATCAGGTGGCCAAAATATGGGAGTTTCAGCTCCAACATCAGTCCTTCCAATGGACATTCAGGACTGTTTTCCTTTAGAATAAACTGGTTGGATCTCCTTGCAGTCCAAGGCATTCTCAAGAGTCTTCTCCAACACCACAGTTCAAAAGCATCAATTCTTTGGCACTCAGCTTTCTTTATAGTCCAACTCTCACATCCAAACATGACTACTGAAAAAACCATAGCCTTGACTTGGTGGACCTTTGTTGGCAAAGGAATGTCTCTGCTTTTTAATATGGAGTCAAGGGGTGTTAGCTGACAATCTTAATGGCTAATGGCACAAATTGGGATGACCCGGTGCCTGTATCCCATTGTATATGGACCTGCCAAATCGTCTGTGGGTTCGTGTTCCCTCTCTGACACTGGAGAGATTACTTGTACCCTATGACTCTTTAATTATTCCCTTCTACTTCTATATCCCATGCCAACCATTCTCTTGTTAACAATTCCTTCTTCATAGTTGTAAAACGATTAGATTATTTCTTGCTTGCTTGCATCAACCATGTAGCACATTTGCCCCCCTCTGAAATTACAACCTTGATTGGGCCTTGGGCTTCCCCAAGCCTTTGCAATTGCAGACTGCAAGTTTTTGAGTAGAGTATATGTCATTTGGTCTCTGTAGATTTTAATTAGTTTCACTCTGAGATACATTCACTTAGGTATAGGAATCATCAATGTAATTTTATGCTACCTCATGCTAGTTGGAGAGGATGGCATCACTACAACAGCTTGTGAAGTGGTAAACATAATGGTCAGTAGCTAGTGGGCAGGAAAGCATTGACCTAGCATCCTCTTCATATACTCAGTCTGGCTGTTGGCTTACATCACATAGAGTACAAGAAGTCCCGCATTGGGAAATTCTCAACAAGTGGCTTCTAGAAGTAGGAGGTGAACGGAACTTCCTAGCCCATGGGTAACTGTTCTTAGAGGCTATGCAATCTGGGGAAGAAGTTAATGTTGCTGCAGAAGGAAAGTCTTCTGCATAAAATAAAGCGTGTGTGTGCTAAGTCTCTTCAGTCATCTCTGACTGTTTGTGACCCAGTGTACTGTAGCCCGCCAGGTTCCTGTGTGCATGGAATCTCCCAGGCAAGAATACTGGAGTCTGTTGCCGTTTCCTCTCCAGGGGATCTTCCTTACCCAAGGATCAAACTGGCATCACTTGGCTCCTGCATTGGCAGGCAGGATCTTTACCATTAGGGCCACCTGGAAAGTCTGCATAACATAAAGGGATATTTTACATGGCAAAAGTACATGTACATAAAAATTCTTCAAGAAAATGAGAGATACCAAGGGAACATTTCATGCAAAGGTGGGCTCAATAAAGGACAGAAATGGGATGGACCTAACAGAAGCAGAAGATATTAAGAAGAGGTGGCGAGAATACACAGAAACTGTACATAAAAGAGATCTTCATGACCCAGATAATCACGAAGGTGTGAATACTCACACTCACCTAGAGTGGGACATCCTGGAAGGTGAAGTCAGGTGGGCCTCAGGAAGCACACTATGAACAAAGCTAGTGGAAGAGATGGAATTTCAGTTGAGCTATTTCAAAACCTAAAAGATGATGCTGTGAAAGTGCTGCATTCAATATGTCAGCAATTTTGGAAAACTCAGCAGTGGCCACAAGACTGGAAAAGGTCAGTTTTCATTTCAATCCCAAAGACAAAAAATGCCAAAGAATGCTCAAACGACCACACAATTGCACTCATCTCACATACTGGTAAAGGAATGCTCAAAATTCTCCAAGCCAGGCTTCAGCAATACGTGAACTGGGAACTTCCAGTTTTATCCGGTTTTATAAAAGGCAGCGAACCAGAGATCAAATTGCCAACATCTGATGGATCATCAAAAAAGCAAGAGAGTTCCCGAAAAACATCTATTCCTGCATTATTGACTTTGCCCAAGTCTTTGACTGTGTGGATCACCACAAACTGTGGATAATTCTGAAAGAGATGGGAATACCAGATCACCTGACCTGCCTCTTGAGAAATCTCTATGCCAATCAGGAAGCAACAGTTAGAACTGGAGAAGCAACAACAGACTGGTTCCAAATGGGAAAAGGAGTACGTCAAGGCTGTATATTGTCAGGCTGCTTATTTAACGTATATGCAGAGTACATCATGAGAAACGCTGGGCTGGAGGAAGCAGAAGCTGGAATCAAGATTGCCGGCAGAAATATCAATAACCGCAGATGTGCAGAGGACACCACCCTTATGGCAGAAAGTGAAGAAGAACTACAGAGCCTCATGATGAAAGTGAAAGAGGAGAGTGAAACCGTTGGCTTAAAGCTGAACATTCAGAAAACGAAGATCATGGCATCTGGTCCCATCACTTCATGGCAAAGAGATGGGGAAACAGTGGAAACAGTGGCTGACTTTATTTTTCTGGGCTCCAAAATCACTGCAGACGGAGATTACAGCCATGAAATTAAAAGACACTCCCTCCTTGGAAGGAAACTTATGCCCAACCTAGACAGCTTATTAAAAAGTAGAGACAATACTTTGCCAACAAAGGTCCGTCTAGTCAAGGCTCTGGTTTTTCCAGTAGTCATGTATGGATGTGAGAGTTGGACTATAAAGAAAGCTGAGTGACGAAGAATTGATGCTTTTGAACTGTGTTGTTGGAGAAGACTCTTGAGAGTGCCTTGGACTGCAAGGAAATCCAACCATTCCATTCTTCATGAGATCAGTCCTGGGTGTTCAATGGAGGGACTGATGTTGAAGCTGAAACTCCAATACTTTGGCCATCTGATGTGGAGAGCTGACTCATTTGAAAATACTCTGATGCTGCGAAGGATTGAGGGCAGGAGGAGAAGGGGACCACAGAGGATGAGATGGTTGAATGGCGTCACTGACACAATGGGTGTGGGTTTGGGTGGACTCCGGGAGTTGGTGATGAACAGGGAGGCCTGTCGTGGTGTGGTTCATGGGGTCGCAGAGGGTCGGACACGACTGAGCGACTGAACTGAACTAAACAGAACAGAGAAATTGATGATAAATTGTTGTTGTCAATGCTCAGTTGCTAAGTCATGTTCAACTGTTTGTGACCCCATGGACTGTAGCCCACCAGGTTCCTTCATCCTTGGGATTTCCCAGGCAAGAAAACTGAAGGGGGATGACATTTCTTTTCAGTGCATCTTCCTGACCCAGGGATTGAACCCATGTCTCCTACGTGGTAGGCAGATTCTTTACCATGGGGATACCTGGGAAGTCTGTGATAAATTGTGACACTAGATAAAGAAACATTGGTGGTTACATCAAATGAATGCTCCTATCAACATGTCAGGACCACACTGGAGTCACTAAGGAAAGTGACTGGAGGCCATTGGGTTAGTCCTTTATGACAGAATTGGTGGTGCTAGTTCAGGATACCTGCAGGTAATGCCAGAGTCACTTACATTTCAAACAGAGCTACCTGATAGAGCCTCTCAAATAATCCCAATACACTTGTTGCAATTTCTCAGCGCAGGGGAAATATGTGCATTCAGGTCTCCTTGTTGTGAGAGCATATGCAGTAAGGTGGATATATAGCAAGCTATTGATAAAGCAGACTCCTTGCAAATACAAATAAGAATTACCGTGGCTAGTGAGGCACTGGTAGGTGAAAATATCTCTTTGTTAGTGCTTTAAGCTAAGGGTAATAAGGTCTTAGTTGGGTTTAGGTATTGTCAAACCATAGTTTTCTAGGACAGACTACAGTGGCGCTTCAAGTCCTGAGTGGCCGTGCTGGATGCTAGGAAATACTGATTTACTAATATTACATCAGGGAAGCCATTATGGGAACATACTCTAGCATGAAGAATCAGGGAACAAAGAGCAGATAATTACCAGAATACACCAATTATCACTGTATACCCTTAACATTTTAGGGACTTTTCCTTTTCAGCCTAGCCCTGCTTTTGTTCAGTAGCATTAGGGATCCATACAGAGTGGAGCTATGCCAAAAGCATAGCACAAACAATCATACCCTCATTTTGTGAGTTTTATGGACAGAGGGTGTTGATGTTTGTGTGCTGTATGCTTACTCGCGTCCTCTTTGCGACCCCATGGTCTGTAGCTCCCAGGCCCAACCATTTATGGGAATTCTCCAGGGAAGAATACTGGAATGGGTTGCCATGCCCTGCTCCAGGGGATCTTCCCAACCCAGGGACCGAACCACGAGCTCCCACATTGCAAGAAGATTCTTTACTCTCTGAGCCAACAGGGAAGCCCATTGATGTTTACACCCCAGGATTTTAAACATGAGATGGTTCAGAAAATTGTCTGCCATTAACTACTCTTTAAGATCTTCAACTAGTTAAAGGGTCCCCAGAGGTGTTTCTATAGGGGTAGAGCTTAGCGTCAAGGGGCAGAGATCCTAGATCATGCTGATGCCTCTAGAGTCAGAAACTACTGAAGGGCCTGATCCTCAGCCTTCAGTGAGATTTAGTCAGCCAGGTCCCCTATGTAAGGAAGCAAGGACATGCTTCAGACATAGACATTATAATGTAACACATTCCCCAACTCTCACTAAATACTTATCAGAGGTCATCATCCTAGAGCATTTTGACTTGTCCATAAGACATGCTGGAACCTGAAGTAGGTTTGAAGCAATAGGGAGGAGGCTAGGGCTTGGCTAAAAACATGTACCAACCTGAAGGGCTGGTTCTCAAATAAGTGTACCCAGAGTTCCAAGCAGATAACTGGGAGGTCGATACCATCTAGTTTGTCAGTAGCAAAAGTTTCAGGTGGCTGGGCAAGCAGAAGCATTTAAATAGTAATAAAATAAAGTATCGTATGAAACGGTGGCAGAACTGTGTTTCCATGCAAGTTGGTTTATTTTAAGGTAGAGCTAGTCAACAGGTGGATCAGGATTCAGCTTCTGGTAGAAAATGTTGGTAGGATGTGAAATGCAACTGGGACTTCAGCCAAGAGTCTTAAAAAAAAAAACCAGAAGGAACTAGCATACAGACCCATGAGAGTGGGGGTGAGAGGCTTGGAGCCAACTGTAGGCACAAAGACTAGGGCCACAAAGCTCAACCCTGGTGTCTATTGCCCATTGGCGAGGATGAAGTTTCCCAATGCATTGCCAGGGTGGTTTCCATTAGGTCCGAATGAGCAGAGTTTTTCCTTCAGGCTTTCAGTACTCTTGGAAAGTTATTCCCAGGTGCAGAAAGTGCATGGAAGTTCATCATTGTTGGATCAGGTTTGGTGATGGGTCAGCAAATGAACAAGATCTGGTTGTTGAAATTCTCAGAAGCATGAATTTATGACTGTCTGTAAGGTGGTATCCCAGTTCCCCACCTGTATTTTAAACGTTAATGCAGGATATAAATCAGTAAGGCTGGAGGTAAGGGAGTATGTTAACAATGTGACTTGCCTGGGTTCCTCTTACTGATCAGTTGGGTTATTCATGTTTGCTGGGGCTTGAGAGCTTTTGTCCAGGCAATCTATTGGGAACTGACCTGCGTGGCTGCAGTAGAGGCATGCCTGAATTTTTCGCTGGTGGGCTCTTCTGATTGGAGTGAAAGGTGTCTCGCTTCCTTGCAGCTGTATCGGGTCTTCCATGGGTGCTGGCTGCGTGCGGTTGGTGAAGCTTGGTAGAAGCTCTGGCTGGTCACTACGTTTCTTGCCAAACTGAATACACTGAGTCATGACAAGGTCTGGGATATTGTCCTTCAGATCTGGGCCACTAACTTCATCCTCAGTGGAGTCAGCTAGGTCTTCTTGGAAATGATCACTCTGACTGGATTCATCATAACTTAGATACTCAGGGAGGAGCTGAAAAGTAGTGTCATCCTGCTGAGAGACGTTGTCCTCTTTGTCAACCTTAGTATTCACCAGGGGGTTCATTTTCTGTTTTGTGGGCTCACCAAATGCCTGCGGAACTCAAGAAGAAATTTCTCGTACTGCTTCAACAGAGCGATAGGGTAGGAGGTGATTCTGAGTAACTTTCTCTTGTATCTTCTGGAATGAAATGGGGCTAGGCAGAATTGAGTACCAGAACTGTATACCAGTGGGCAGACAGCGGTTTTGCTCTGTGATCAGAGGGACAGCGTCATGAGTGTGTAGCCAAAGCTGTTAGCTGTTAGGTCACAAGTGTAAGCTGAGAGCTCAGAAATGCTCAAAACTCTTATCCACCATTCAATGTTGCCTCTTCTTTAGGAAAATGCCAGTATTATCCCCATTTAGAAGAAATTAATTACCTGAAGACACACAGAAGGTTTGGAATTAAGAAGATAAAGGAAAGAGTTATAGTAGTTGCTTTCATCCTTCCTTTGATAATATAGGGGCATTTTGCCCTCAAACTAAGCCTATGGTTCTAAATTTTTCTTCTTTATAAGAGACTCAAAAAAGTTTATAATCCAAACTGATCTTAGAAATCATCCAGACCACATTCATAATTTCACAGAGAAGAAAAACAGGCTCAGAGAGGTAAAAATATTTTCCCAAGAGCACACACCCAGTTGATATCAGAGGTGTCATGTTAATCAGGACTGCTGTCCAAACAGCACTTCCTCTGGGGCTCCAAATGTGCTTACATTACTTTGGCATAATGACAGTTCTTGGCCCTGGCTACGCCAAAAACTCAGGGAACCAGTAGCTTTGGCATCTCTAGGGAGGTTGTCGGAAATATAGACCCTAAGACCCCGTCCCAGAACTACTGGATGAGTATTCCATTTTAACAAGATTCTCTAGGTGATTTGAGTGTTCACTGAAGTCTGAGAAGTGCTGCTCTAGAGAACACTCAGTCAGAAGTGGAATACTTACTCGTTTAACTTGATCCTCAGTGCTCCAACCATAGTCTGCAGTGCTGTGGGGATCTGATCACTGCGCTGGTTGTTAATGTATTTTTCCTGGCTTTCTAGCCTGTCTCTGAGGTCACAACCGTTGCCATGGAGATGATTAAGACATCACAGGCAAGATGAAGAGGTGAGATTGAGAACCTAGGCAACAAGAACAAAATATCCTTAAAGCATAAAGTTCAAAATGTTCAGTTTTCCCTGCATTGATAACAAGAGTTAAGAAACCAGGAGATGCTTAAAAACACACCCTAATCATTTGTATATTGGTTGAACTTTTCTGATACATATTTAATTCCCCTTATTGTCCTTTCCTTGTGCTATGTAGCATTTAAATTGTCCCTTTGTGGGCCAAAAGTGTGTATCACTGAATGCAAGATTTGATTCCCTAAGTTTCATTTGATGGCACCTCCTCTCTAGACCTATAGAAGGTATTATTGGAAGAATTAATTAATTAAACATTGCTGGCAGAAACTTGGGCTGGAAACTTGCCCAAATCACCAGTTGGATGATTTGACTGCAGACTTGTTTGCTACTCAGTTTTCTCTTTTATGTATTAAGAATGGCTATTTTGTCTACCTAAAAGGGGTGTTGTGATGAAACCGTGAATGTTGTTGTTAATGAAACAACAAGGGTGTTGTTAATGAAACAATAGGTAGGTGCTCTGAGTAGCAACAAAAAAATGAGTGATTTGCTTCCAAGTTTGTTCCAATGTACGTCTGCAATGCCAGTGGTGAGACTCTTCCCTCATTGCATAGTACTGAAGTAGGAAGAAACTGTCGTATATCCTTTCCTCTTTAACATATCTCACCTACCTATTTTCCTATTTACCTTTCAGAGATCTTCCACTTTCCAGGACCATCCATGAGTTTCTTACTGCCTACCCAACTAGGTGTCCACTAATAAAAGATGTTAATTAAATATTGAAGCTTAATGATTGACCTTTATCAAGGCCTTCCGTTTTCCCCTCAAATTTGATGCGTCTCCTTCAGAATGGACTGGCTGGATCTCCTTGCTGTCCAAGCCACTGTCAAGAGTCTTCTCCAACACTACAGTTCAAAAGCATCAATTCTTCGGTGCTCACCTTCTTTATAGTCCAACTGTCACATCCATACATGACTATTGGAAAAACCGTAGCCTTTACTGGATGGAACTTTGTTTTCAAAAGTAGTCTCTGATAATTGCTGATAGTGAAATACCCTATAGATATCAATTAGGTCTAACTGGTCTATTGTATCATTTAAAGTTTGTGTTTCCTTGTTAATTTTCTGTTTAGTTGATCTATCCATAGGTGTGAGTGGGGTATTAAAGTCTCCCACTATTATTGTGATGTTGTCAATTTCCCCTTTCATACTTGTTAGCACTTTTCTTACATATAGTGGTACTCCTATGTTGGGTGCATATATATTTATAACTGTTATGACTTCTTCTTGGATGGATCCTTTGATCATTATGTAGTGTCCTTCTTTTCACAGCCTTTGTTTTGAAGTGTATTTTATCTGGTATGAGTATTGCTACTCCTGCTTTCTTTTGGTCTCTATTTGTGTGGAATATCATTTTCCAGCCCTTCACTTTCAGTCTGTATGTGTCCCCTGTTTTGAGGTGAGTCTCTTGGAGACAACATATATAGGGGTCTTGTTTTTGTATCCATTCAGCCAGTCTTTGTCTTTTGGCTTGGGGCATTCAAAACCCATTTACGTTTAAGGTAATTACTGGTAAGTATGATCCCGATGCCATTCATTTTATTGTTTGGGGCTCGAGTTTATACACCCTTTTTGTGTTTCCTGTCTAGTGAAGATCCTTTAGCATTTGTTGGAGAGCTGGTTTGGTGGTGCTGAATTCTCTCAGCTTTTGCTTGTCTCTAAAGCTTTTGATTTCTCCTTCATATTTGAATGAGATCCTTGCTGGGTACAGTTATCTGGGCTGTAGGTTATTTTCTTTCATCACTTTAAGTATGTCCTGCCATTCCCTCCTGGCCTGAAGAGTTTCTCTTGAAAGATCAGCTGTTATCCTTATGGGAATCCTCTTGTTAGTTATTTGTTGTTTTTTCCCTTGCTGCTTTTAATATTTGTTCTTTGATCTTTGTTAATTTGATTAATGTGTGTCTTGGGGTATTTTGCCTTGGGTTTATCCTCTTTGGGACTCTCTGGGTTTCTTGGACTTGGTTAATTATTTCCTTCCCCATTTTTAGGGAAGTTTTCAACTATCATCTCTTCAAGTATTTTCTCATGGTCTTTCTTTCTGTCTTCTTCTTCTGGGACTCCTATGATTCAAATATTGGGGTGTTTAACATTGTCCCAGAGGTCTGTGAGGTTGTCCTCATTTCTTTTAATTCGTTTTTTCTTTTTTCCTCTCTGATTCATTTATTTCTACCATTCTATCTTCTACTTCATTAATCCTAACTTCTGCCTCTGTTATTCTACTATTTGTTCCCTCCAGAGTGTTTTCAATCTCATTTATTGCATTATTCATTATATATTGACTCTTTTTTTTATTTTCTCTAGGTCCTTGTTAAACCTTTCTTGCATTTTCTCAATCCTTGTCTCCAGGCTCTTTATCTGTGATTCCATTTTGATTTCAAGATTTTGGATCATTTTCACGATCATTATTCAGAATTCTTTATTAGAAGATTCCTTATCTCTCCCTCTTTTGTTTGGTTTGGTGGGCATTTATCCTGTTCCTTTACCTGCTGGGTATTCCTCTGTCTCTTCATCTTGTTCATATTGCTGTGTTTGGGGTGGCCTTTCTGTATTCTGGCAGTTTGTGGAGTTCTCTTTATTGTGAAGTTTCCTTGCTGTTGGTGGTGTTGTATGGGTGGCTTGTCAAGGTTTTCTGGTTAGGGAAGCTTGTGTCGGTGTTCTGGTGGGTGGAGCTGGATTTCTTCTCTCTGGAGTGCAATGAAGTGTCCAGTAATGAGTAATGAGATGTCAATGGATTTGGAGTGACTCTGAACATGCTGTATATTGAAGCTCAGGGCTGTGTTCCTGTGTTGGTGGAGAATTTGTGTGGTATGTCTTGCTCTGGAACTTGTTGGCCTTTGGGTGGTGCTTGGTTTAAGTTTAGGTATGGAGGCATTTGATGAGCTCCTGTCGATTAATATTCCCTGGAGTCAGGAGTTCTCTGGTGTTCTCAGGATTTGGACTTAAGCCTCCTGCTTTCTGGTTTTCAGTCTTATTTTTACAGTAGCCTCAAGACTTGTCCATCTATACAGCACCATTGATAAAACATGTTCATTAAAATGAAAAGTTTCTCCACACTGAGGGACACCCATAGAGGTTCACAGAGTGACATGGAGAAAACAAGAGGGAGGAGGGAGATAGAGGTGATCCGAATGAGATGAGGTGGAATCAAAAGAGGAGAGAGCAAACTAGCCAGTAATCACTTCCTTATGTGTGCACCACAGTCTGGACCACTCAGAGATGTTCATGGAGTTATACAGAGAAGAGAAGAGGGAAGAAGGAGACAGAGGTGGCCAGGAGGGTAAAGGGGAGAATCAAAAGGAGAGAGGACAGATCCAGCCAGTAATCAGTTTCCTAAGTGTTCTCCACCATCTGGAACACACAAAGAGATTCACAGAAGTTGGGTAGAGAAGAGAAGGGGGAAGGGAGGAGATAGTGGTGACCTGGTGGAGAAAAAAGAGAGTCCAAAGGGGGAGAGAGCAGTCAAGCCAGTAATCTTGCTCCCAAGTAAAAATGGGTCCTGAAGACTGGGTTCTTAAAGGTACAAAATTGATAACAAATATCAAAAAGCAAAGATTAAAAATCTAAAGTAGAGGTTGGACTTTTCAAAAATACAGTATTAAAGAAAAGAAAAGTCACAAAAATTATAATATATATATATATGAAGTATGCTTTTAAAAAATAGGGTCTCTTTTTTTTGCAAAGTAATAGTAGGTTATAAAAATGAAAATTAAAGCAGTAATAGAGGACTTAAAAATTTAAAAAAATAATTTAAAAAGGAATGATAGGTAAAAATAGTAAAAATATATCCAGGACTTTCTCTGGTGTTGTTGTGGGCAGTGTGTGGTCAGTTCATTTTCAGATAGTTCTTTGGTCCAGCTTATATTTCTCAAGATCTATAGCCCCTTCCTCAGAGAAGGAATGGCAACCAACTCCAGTACGCTTGCCTGGAAAATCCATAGATGGAGGAGCCTGATAGGCTGCAGTACATGGGTCGCTAGAGTTTGACACGACTGAGTGACTTCACTTTCACTTTTCACTTTCATGCACTGGAGAAGGAGATGGCAACTATTCCAGTGTTCTTGCCTGGAGAGTCCCAGGGACGGGGAGCCTGGTGGGCTGCCATCTATGGGATCACACCAGAGTTGGATACGACTGAAGCGACTTACAGCAGCAGCGTAAGCCCTTCCTATGTAGTCCATCCTAACTACAGGTTTTTGTCTATTGCACCTGTCACTTCCAAGGTGGTTCCTCTGTTTAGCTTCTTCTGTTTGCTGTTCTCTTCAGTGTCTAATTTCCTCTCTGACACAAGGGGGCGGTGATGGACACTTTTTTAGGCTCACTTGTTCAGTTGCGCTGTGGGTGGGGGAGGGACGCTGCAAACAAATTAGACTGGCATATGCTCGCAGTGTCTCAGCCACATTGGTCCTGCCCCTGCTCATGGTGTGTGTGCCCTCCTGCCCACACTGCTCAGGCCTCTAGGTTGCTCCGCCAGGAACTGTCCAAGGTTGGCCTGGGCTGCATGCACCTCCCAGGTCTAAGCCACTCAGGTTCAGGCACTCGGGTAGTCCTCAGAGGCACAGACTCAGTTGCACCTGCATTTTGTGCCCTTCCCAGGTCCGAACAGTTCAGGTGATGAGGTATTTGGCAAGTGTAGTTGCTGCGACTTATCACCTCCCCCGTCCTCCCACTCAGTTTCTGGGTGTACAACTGGTGCACCTTCTCAGGCGCGATGTTGACCATCCAGAATCCTAGAAGTCTTAATTAGCAAAGAAGCCTGTTTGCAGTTTGGTAGATAATGCCTCTCTGGGGCCGCGATTGCCCCCTTCTGGCTCTGGCCACTATCACTGGAGGGGGATAGTCTGCAGCCAGCTATCTCTGTTCATTTCTTTGTTCTGTGAGTGGGCCTGGCATTGTTTAGGTTAAGGCTTTTCATGTGGTAGCTATCTCACAGACTGGTTTGCTAGCCAAAGTTACTTCCCTCAGATTTCCCTCAGGGCATTCAGGCCCAGTCCTTACTCTAAGCAACGCAGCCCATGCCTCTCTGCCCAGCGCCCACTTGCTAGTGGCAGATGCAGGCTCTGTACTGCTTCTCACTGGGGGAGCTACCAATGGCCACATAATCTGTGGGTTTTAATTATTTATTTATTTATCCTCTCAGTTATGTTGCCCTCTGTGGTTCCAAGGCTCGCCACAGACTCGGCAGTGAGAGTGTTTCCTGGTGTTTGGAAACTTCTCTCTTTAAGACTCCCTTCCCAGGACAAAGCTCCATCCCTACTCTTTTGTGTCTCTTTTTGTCTTTTATATTCTTTTCCTACCTCCTTTCCAAGACAATGGGCTGCTTTTCTGGGTGCTGATGTCCTCTGATGGAATTCAGAAGCTGTCTTGTGGAATTTACTCAGCATTTAAATGTTCTTTTGATGAATTCGTGGTGAGAAAGGGGTCTCCCTGTCCTATTCCTCTGCCATCTTCTGTCTCTGCTTTTTAATATCCTGTCTAGGTTGGTCATAACTTTTCTTCCAATGAGTAAAGCATCTTGAATTTCATGGTTGCAATCACCATCTGCAGTGATTTTGGAGCCCCCAAAATAAAGTCTGACACTGTTCCACTGTTTCCCCATCTATTTCCCATGAAGTGATGGAACCAGATGCATGATCTTAGTTTTCTGAATGTGATCTTTAAGTCAACTTTTTCACTCTCCTCTTTCACTTCATCAAGAGGCTCTTTAGTTCTTCTTCACTTTATGTCATAAGGGTGTGTCATCTGCATATCTGAGGCTATTGACATTTCTCCTGGCAATCTTGATTGTAACTTGTGCTTCATCCAGCCCAGTGTTTCTCCTGATGTACTCTGCATATAAATTAAATAGGCAGGGGGACAATATACAGCCTTGACATACTCCTTTCCTTATTAGTTCTAACTGTTGTGTACTGACCTGTACACAGATTTCTTAAAAGGCAGGTCAGGTGGTCTGGTATTCCATATCTTTAAGAATTTTCAACAGTTTGTGGTGGTCCACACAGTCAAAGGCTTTGGCATAGTCAATAAAGCAGAAATGGATGTTTTTCTGGGACTCTCTGTTTTTTCAATAATTCAATGGGTGTTGGCAATTTGATCTCTGGTTCCTATGCCTTTTCTAAACCAGCTTGAACATCTGGAAGTTCATGACTCACATACTGTTGAAGCCTGGCTTGGAGAATTTTGAGCATTACTTTACTAACGTGTGAGATGAGTGCAATTGTACAGTAAGTAGTTTGAGCAATCTTTGGCCTTGCATTTCTTTGGGTTTGGAATGAAAACTGACCTTTTCCATTTTTATGTTTGTGTATTCCCAAATTATTCTGTGATCAGAGGTCTTCAGATTTTACCTTGGGAATATTTGGTGACTGCTTATTGCAAAATCAGACTTAAATTGACGAAAGTATGGAAAACCACTAGACCATTCAAATAGTCCTAATCAAATTCTTATGATTATAGAGTAGAAGTGACAAATAGATTCAAGGGATTAGATCTGACAGAGTGGCTGAAGAACTATGGATAGAGGTTCATGTCATTTCACAGGAGGTGGTGATCAGGACATCCACGAAAAGAAGAAATGAAAAAAGGCAAAATGGTTGTCTGAGGAGGCCTTACAAATAGCTGAGAAAAGAAGAGAAGCAAAAGGCAAGTGAGAAAGGGAAGATATACCCATCTGAATGCAGAGTTCCAAAGAATAGCAAGCAGAGCTAAGAAGGCTTACTCGGTGATCAATGCAAAGAAATAAAGGGGAAAAAATAGAATGGGAAAGGCTAGAAACCTCTTCAAGAAAATTAGATACAAAGGGAACATTTCATGCAAAGACGGGCACAATAAAAGAGCAGACAGTATGGACCTAACAGAAGCAGAAAATACTAAGAAGAGGTGGCAAGAATACACAGAAGAACTATACAATAAATATAGTAATGACCAGATAACCACAATGGGGTGATCACTCACTTAGAGCCAGAAATCCTGGGATGTGAAGTCAAGTGGGCCTTAGGAAGCATCACTATGAATGAAGCTAGTGGAGGTGAAGGAATTCCAGCAGAACTAGTTCGAGTCCTACAAGATGACGCTGTAAAAGTGCTGCACTCAATATGCTAGCAAATTTGGAAAACTCAGCAGTGGCCACAGGGCTGAAAAAGGTCAGTTTTCATTTCAATCCCAAAGAACACAATGCCAAAGACTGTTCAAACTACCACACATTTGCACTTATCTCACATGCTAGTAAAGTAATGCTCAAATTATCTAAATGAGGCTTCAATAGTACATAAACTGAGAACCTCCAGATATTCAAGCTAGATTTAGAAAAGGCAGAGGGACCAGAGATCAAATTGCCAACATCTGTTGAATCATAGAAGAAGCAAAAGAGTTCCAAAAAACATCTACTTCTGCTTTACTGACCATGCCAAAGCCTCTGACTGTGTGGATCACAACAAATTGTGGAAATTCTTCCACAGTGAAATACCAGAGAGATGAGAATACCTGACCACCTTACCTGCCTCCTGAGAAATCTGTATGTAGGTCAAGAAGCAACAGTTAGAACCGGACATTGAGTAACAGACTGGTTCCAAGTTGGGAAAGGAGTACGTCAAGGCTGTATATTGTCACCCTGCTTATTTAACTTCTATGCAGAGTCCATCATGCAAAATGCCAGGCTGGATGAAGCACAAGCTGGAATCAAGATGGCCAAGAGAAATATCAGTAACCTCGGATATGCAGATGACACACACCCTTAGGCAGAAAGTGAAGAGGAACTAAAGAGCCTCTTAATGAAATTGAAAGAGGTGAGTGAATAAGCTGGCTTAAAACTCAATATTCAAAAAAACTAGGATCATGGCATCCAGTCCCACTGCTTCATGGCATATAGATGGAAAGACAATGGAAATGGTGAAAGACTTTATTTTTATGGTCTCCAAAATCATTGCAGATGGGTGACTGTGGCCATGAAATTAAAAGATGCTTGCTCCTTGGAAGAAAAGCTGTGATAAACCTAGACAGCATATTAAAAAGGCAGAGACATTACTTTGCAAACAAAGGTCCATCTATTCAATCTATGGTTTTTCAGGAGTCATGTATGGATATGAGAGTTGTAACATAAAGAAAGCTAAGCACCAAAGAACCAATGCTTTTGAACAGTGGTGTTTGAGAACACTCTTGAGAGTCCCTTGGGCTGCAAGGAGATCAAATCAGTGAATCCTAAAGGAAATCAGTTCAGTTCAGTCACTCAGTTGTGTCCGACTCTTTGCGACTCCATGGACTGCAA
>NW_017192465.1:0-10267 GCF_001704415.2 Capra hircus
GACCAGTTTCTCGAACTAGTCTCTCGGCCTGTTTTCTTGGGACTCTGGCTCCCCCCATGTCTCTCTCTCTCTCTTCTTCTCTCCCCTTCCCTCTCTCTCTGCTCTTTAACTTCAGGCTGAATCTCCATCTGGGGCCCGGAGGCTCGCCAGGTCTACTTACTTGCCCCGGCTGTTAAGACCGCACGAAAGGGAGCTTAAGGCGAGGCACCCTAGATATTCAAGCGGGCGCCGGTGGCCCAACGTAGATGGTGCAAATTCCTTGTCTGGAATTTTATTGGCCTTCCGCGTAAACCAAGCTATTCAGCCTCTTCCTCCACTTAATCTTCTTATTACACTATAGTTTCTTAATCTAATCTTACATTAATAAACAAACAAGTCTTTCCACGCCAACGCCGTCCACCCTTTCGAATTCCCTGGATCCACCGGGGCTGGACGCCGGCAGACGTATGTTTTTCTGCAGGGGGTTAAGCAGTGTAGTAATTTCATCGTCTTTTCACTAGTTTGCGGAACCTCCAGCCTGTTCCTCCATGCTGACGGTTAACAGCTTACCCTGCCAGCATCGGTGTAGGAGGGTTCCCGTTTTCCCACATCCTCTCCAGCATTTCTTGTTTGCAGACTTTTTACCAATGGCCATTCTGATCGGAGTGAGGTGATACCTTCATTGTAGTTTTTGATTTGAATTTTTCTGTGAGTTTTAGTGTGGAGAAGGCAATGGCAAACCACTGCAGTATTCTTGCCTGGAGAATCCCAGCGGCGGGGGAGCCTGGTGGGCTGCAGTCTATGGGTCGCACAGAGTCGGACACGACTGAAGCGACTTAGCAGCAGCAGCAGGAAGTTTTAGTGATACCGAAATCTTTTCGTGTGATTATTTTGAAAGAGTGTGAGTAAAACTTAACTCCCAAGGTTGGCTTCTTGACCAATTGCCAGGTTTTGAATTCTTTTTCCAGGATCTACCTAAGGTCCTTCGTTGACGACAGGTTTTTTTTTCCCCTTGCATCCCTGAAGGCCTGGGATATTACGTTCCCATCTTCACAGGTTTTAAATTGTTGCTACCCAAAGTGGCCACAAAGTGGCAACATTTCTTCATGCCCCACTCTTTTATTATTTTGGTAACTTAAATTTTTATACTTTATTAGAGTAGATGTGATTTCCGATGTGGGTTTTGTTTTTTGTTTTTTTTTTTTTGGTTTTCAGGAACTTCATTCAGTTATACATAGACATATATCTATTAGACACGTGCCTTGTATTACATGGAGAAAAACTGTACTTTGGAAAATACATGTTTTTACAGGTTCTAAAATATGTTCCTGAGTTTGCTAATCAGAGACTGCCAATGCAACACATAGTTCACAATCGCTTTCTTCTTGATTTTCACTAGGGGTTAATTTTTTTTTTTTTTTTAGGGGTTAATTTTTTAAAGATTAAAAATCATGGACTCAAGATCTACTAAAGTGACAAGGAAAATGTTTCAGTGTGTATGGCAAGTCAGATATGTGTTGTCAGTGAGAGAAGATATAAAGACTGGAAATATTGTTGTAAGAAAGTAATGATCATTCTATTCTACAGTCAGTCATTTATAAATGGGGGAAAGTAGAACCAATTAATAAATCTAGGCCTTGAGAGGCCTTTTGGGGATTTAGTCTAAGACTCCTGAGGAATTACAGCAGAGTCAGTGTAGAAGAAGTCTATGTGGTCAGCACACCAAACTTATTTCTTAAAACAAATTAGTCTTGGCCGAGTTTAGTGAAAATAGAGGCAACTTTAGGAAAAAAAAAATACGTTTCACTAAATGTTAAATTCTGGTTTTGTTAATTGAGGTCTATGTTTACTAAGAAAGTCTTATGACATAGTTCCTTGCGTTATGTTATAATGCTGATGAGAGTGAACTGAATTAGTAAGGGACTCCCTAAGTGTATTTCTAAAACTTATCTCAGTAATCAGCCTTTGGATAAGGGTCAGGATCTCCATGGTCTGCAACCAGGAGACTAACCCCAGGCTACAGTTGTTTAACAAACTAAGTCAGAGCACCTGGGACATACTGACTGTGCTTAAAGCAGGTCCTCAGATTCCTGCTTGTGGTCCTACTGATACTGCTAGCTGCCTTATTTCCTCTTCTGCCTGCTTTGGCCCAATTGTTTCTTGTGTTGCCAAATGTGTGACTGAGCCTCTGATAAAATGATGATATGCGATCAGTGAGGGTAACGGTGAAACTCTAGCTATGGGAAGAAGCAACAAGAGGGAACGTTTTCACGGACCATAGAGGCTGGTGAGACAGGTGATCCAGCGTCTCTTGCGTCCTGTTTTTTGGGTTAGTCCCATAACAGCGCACTGAGTGGCCTGTCAGCAGAATCTTTGCCAGAGCTAGGCATGAGCATTCCTAGCACCATGGGAGAAAATGGACATGAAGCGCCCAGAACCATGATCAGATTGCCAACGAAGGGGCAGTGCCAGCTGAGAAGGGGCACTTGCCGTCTGCCTCTGCTAGGACTCAATCAGGACTCGCTGCAGCGGCTGCCTTCAGCAGCCCTGGAAGGCACTGAGCGGGGAGATCGGGAACGGGGCATCCGTGCTGGGAAGCTCACAGAACAGTCTTCAGACAGTCAGATGCTCTCAGTAAAGGTTCTCATGAGCCCAGATTCTTGCCTCTTCTCATGCCTAGAGGAGCACTAGAGTCAGCAACAGTGACAACTGCTCTAATATGTGAATTAATGTGTGAATAGCATGTCAGCAGCTAGAACCTACTTAGGCAAACTGGACAACTGGCTACCGGTCTCCTTGAAGTGCCAGGTCTGGACTGGGAATCCAGCTTATTCTCCTGGGAAAAAATTGTTGATTTTTACAGTACTGTTCAGGTTGTCACTCCTCCAACGACTTGAAACTGAGTCTGTCACACCTACGTCAGTCACTCTGGGCTAATACAGAAGACATCCACAGTGTGCAAGACCAGAGCAAAAGCCTGTGGAGAGGGTACCACCAGTGCTGAGTCTATCTGGACAGGATCACAATTGCTAAAAATGCAACCTGGTTCTCACTCCTGCTATAGCTCCTGCTCACAATAATTTGTGATCATTAATCACAGATCTTTGGCCCCTGACTTTTTAAATCCACTTGTTATGTTTGTCTCTTTCAGATTATGATGGTTTCACATCAAGATAATGGATCCAGCTACTCTTCGGAACAGATCCTGTGGGGATAACAACAGAGGTCACCCTGGGGCCCCCGAATGAGGCAGAACGAGAGCTCCATGACCCAGCTAGGTAGGGACTATGAGACACGTGCCAGCCTGAAGAAGCTACAGAAGACAGATCTTCACCCTTCAGCCTCCCAATAAAGATTTTTGGGGTTCACGTCTCTCAGCAGGATTTGACATAGGAGATAGAGGGGCCTCTGGGCTGGACCGCTGGTATTTGTCAAGTGGATTGAAATTGAAGCTGTGTTCTCATTCACACACTCCAAGGACAAATCTAGTGGCAGAAGCTGAAGTCTGCGAGAGTAAAGAGATAAGAGGCCCACTCCTGAGGTCAAAGAAGACTTCTCTGTACAAGGGCAGGAAGCCTCCTCCTTGATGGCTGAAAAGGGAGGGGGCCCCATCCCATAATAAGTGTGGACATGCCCCCACAGGCCTCTGTGGGGGATCAGTCTTAACAAATGTCGTGCCCACATCTTGGGGAGGGTGCAGGGACCAGTCAGGTGTGAAAAAGAGAGAAGGTAATTGCTCAAAGGTAACCAAAGACCCGAAGGACGGTCCTCAATGCGGGATTTACGTCAGCTCTCCTGGCTTCTCCGCAGGACACGCACACTTCTCTTGGTTCTCTATCCCTGAGCTGCTTCTCTCTTAAACATCCTGTGTTTCTCTGTGCTCTCTGAGATGTTACGCTGTGTTGAATAATAATGGACTTCTATGTGTATTTATGCTTCTTGCCTCCTTAAAATATTCTTGGGTCAAAGCAGGGAACGACCGAGGGTCACTTTGCTTCTACACTCTGGCCACGGGCGTCTCGGGGCTGGCAGTCCTGCTTCTCATCCAGGGCACCCTGGTTCAGCTCCGGGCAGGGAGGCCGAGATCTCTCTCCAGGCCCGCTCACGGCTGTCTCCCCGAGATCACGGCCGTACGTTTTCTGTCACCGTGGCTGGAAGAGGCGCTACTTCGTCGCATACTGTGTAGAGTAATATCGCCCTGTGGGTCTGTGCTGCGTCTCTGCTGTCTGTCATCTCTCCTTCTAAGCGTAGGTTGCTTCGCTGTCTTGGTTATTGAAGCTGGAGCTGCCGATATCGCTGGGTGTGGCTGTCTTCTAAAATAGTACTTTTTCTCCAGCTCTCTCTGCAGGCATGGAGCACAATGACTGAGAATTTATACACATACATGATTTTTTAATTTATTTTTTATTGCTGGATAATAGCTCTGAAATTTTCTGTCAGTTTCTGACTAAGCTCATGCCAGCTGTAATGATAACTTATTCAGGGTTGAACTGATTTATGATGTACGGGCCTTAGTGCACTGCAGATTCAGGCCCTAGTGTGGAACCAGGCCTTAGCCTTGCTAGAGTCAGGCCTAATTGAGGACCAGACTCAGGCCTAAGTGTGGACTAGAGTCAGGCTGTGGTTTGGAATAGTATGAGGCCTCAGTGAGAACCAGAGTCAGGCCTAAGAGTGGGCCACTGTCAGGCCTAAGTGTGAACTAGAGTCAGACTTAATGTGGACCAGTCAGCCCTTAAAGTGGACGAGAGTCAGGTCTTAAGTGGTTTTGAGTCAGGCCTGAGAGTGGACCAGAACCATGCCTTAGTGTGGACCTGAGTCTGGCCTGAGTGGGTACAAGAGTCAGGCTTGGTGTAGACCAGAGTGAGGCCTACGTGAGTAACAGTCATGCATCAGGAAGACTCGGTTCCACACTCAGGCCTGATTCTGGTGCACACTCAGGCCTGACGCTAGTCACACTCAGGCCTGACTCTGGTGCACACTCAGCCTGACTGGTCTGGTGGACACTCCTGGAGGCCTGACCCTGGTGGACACTCAGGCCTATTCTGGTCCACACTTAGGCCTGACCCTGGTGGACACTGAGGACTCTGGCACCTGACTCTGGTGGACACTGAGGTCTACTCTGGTCCACACTTAGGCCTGACCCTGGTGGACACTCAGGCCTATTCTGGTCCACACTTAGGCCTGACCCTGGTGGACACTGAGGTCTACTCTGGTCCACACTTAGGCCTGACCCTGGTGGACACTCAGGCCTATTCTGGTCCACACTTAGGCCTGACCCTGGTGGACACTGAGGTCTACTCTGGTCCACACTCAGGCCTGACCCTGGACACTCAGGCCTGAGACACTCAGGCCTGACTCTGGTGCACACTCAGCTCTGACTCTGGAAACACTCAGCCCTGACTCTGGTGCACACTCAGCCTGACTCTGGTGGACACTCAGTCCTGACTCTGGTGCACACTCAGGCCTGACTCTGGTGGACACTCAGCCCTGACTCTGGTGACTCTGGTGGACATTCAGGCCTGACTCTGGTGGATACTCAGGCCTACTCTGGTCCATGCTCAGGCCTGATCCTGGTGGACACTCAGGTCTGACTCAGGTGCACACTCAGGCCTGACACTAGTCACACTCAGGCATGACTCTGGTGCACACTCAGCCATGACTGGTCCACACTCAGGCCTGACCCTGGTGGACACTCAGGCCTGAATTTGGACCAGGCTAAGGCCTCACTCTGGTCGACAATCAGGACTGACTCTGGTGCACACTCAGGCAGACTCTAGGCCACATAAGGCTTGACTCTGGTACTTACTTACCCTGACTCAGGTCCATCCTGAGACCTGATTCTGGTGCATGCTAAGCCCTGACTCTGGTCCTCATTTTGGCCTGACCCTGGTCCACTCCTATGCCTGTCTGTTGTACTCACTTAGCACAGACTCTAAGTCCACACTAAGGCCTGACTCTGGACCACACTAAAGGCTTAGTCCTGTCCACACTAAGGACTGACTGTGATACTCACTTCAGCCTGACCCTGGTCCACTCCTATGCCTGTCTGTTGTACTAACTGTAGGCCTAACTCTGGTCCACTGTAAAGCCTGACTTGGTCCACACTGAGGCCTGACTGCAGTCCTCACTAAGGCCTGACTCTGGTCGTCATTAGGACTGACTCTGGTCCACACTAAGGCCTGACTCTACTACACAGTAAGGCCAGACTCTGGTACTCACTGAGACCGGGCTATGGTACTTCCTTAGGCCTGACTTGATCCACACTAAGGCCTGGATCTGGTTTTCACTATGGCCTGGCCTGGTTCTGAGTTAATCCTGATTCTGGTACTGACTTAGGCCTGACTCTGGTCACACTCAGGCCTGACTGTGGTACGTACTTAGGCCTGACCTGGCTCACACTAAGGTGTGAATCTCTTCCACACTAAGGCCTGGATCTGGTTCTCACTATGGCCTGGCCTGGTCCTGAGTTAGTCCTGACTCTGCTACTGACTCAGGCCTGACTTTGTCACACTCAGGCCTGACTGTGGTACGTACTTAGGCCTCACTCTGGTATGACTCTGGTTCTGACTTAATCCTGACCCTGGTAAAAGCAACCGTAAACATCTGCTGGGCAGCTAATACCCACCAACCCTCACATGTGCTCAGTCATTTCAGTCACGTCCAACTCTTCGTGACCTGATGGACTGTGCGCCTGCCAGTCTCCTCTGTCCATTGGATTCTCCAGATAGGAATTCTGGAATGGGTCGCCAGGCCCTCCTCGAGGTATCTTCCTGAGCCAGGTAACCAACCAGTGATGTCTGCTGCGTTTTCTGCATCTCAGGCAGATTTTTAGCTGCTGAGCCACCTGGGAAGGCCCTCACCAAGCCTGGGACCTGTTAAACAAACAAGCAAACAAAAACCTACACTCAACAACTGTTCTCTGAAAGGTAGTGGACAAAGAGCCTAAGACCCAAATCACTAAGGCCCCACCTCTCAGCCCCTCCCCAGAGGCCCACCTTGGCAGGGCCCACCCTGCCTGCTTCTCCACAGGAGGCACCCCACCCTCCCACCATGTTCCTCTACTCCCCAGGGTCCCACCCCACCCTCCCGTCCCCTCCTGTCCCTTCCCCTCCCTAGGGTCCCACCCTCCCCTCCCCCACTCCTCTCACCACCACCTCCGCCCAAGGCACCCCCAACCCCACCCTCCCCAGGGTCCCCCACCCCACTCCACCTCTCTCCGTAGGATCCACCCTCCCCTCCCCCCCTCACCACTTCCCTCTCCTTCCCCCCTCCCTCCTCTCCCCCTTCACGCCCCTCCCCCTCCCCTCCCCTCCCCTCCCCTCCCCTCCCCCTCCCCCTCTCCCAGAGTGACTGATGTAGGTGTGACAGACTCAGTTTGAAGTAGTTGGAGGAGTGACAACCTGAACAGTAATAAGCAAAATAGATGTCTCTCTTTTTTTCCCCCCAGGAGAGTAAGCCTGAGTTCCAGTCTAGACCTGGCACTTCAGGGAGACCTTTAGCCTGGTAGCCAGTTGTCTAGATTTATCTAAATAGAGTTTAACCTCTGATGTGGTATTATCAACGCAAAAAAATCACAAGCCCAAAGCCGTTGTCACAGTTACTGACTTTAGTGCTTCTCAAGGTATGAGAAGAGGCAAGAATCTGGGCTCATGAAAATCTTCCCTGAAGACATCTAACCGTCTGAAGGCTTGCTCTGCCATCTTCTCCAGAGCGTGAGAGGCCTCGTTCCTGACCGCCGCCTCCGTGCTGTTCAGGCTGTGCTGACGGCCGGCAGCGGCAGTGGCCCCTGATTCAGTCTTCACAGGAGCAGATGGCGGTGCCCGTCTCCTGTCAGCGTGGCCCCTCATGGCCGTCAGTTTGACCACGGTTTTGGTGGCACTCACATCCGTTTTGAGCCATGGTGTTAGGCACGCTCGTTCCCGGGTCTGGCAAAGATTCCGCTGACAGGCCACTCAGTGTGGCGTTACTGGACAAGGCCATAAAGCAGTAGCCAGGAGCCGCTGGACCACCTGTCTCTCCAGCCTCTGTGGTCCATGAAAATATTCCCATTTGGAGCTTCTTCCTATATTTAGAGTTAAACCACTACCATCACTGAGCTCATGAGGAATTATATGATATCATTGTGTTATCAGAGGCTCAGTCGTATATTTAGTAATGCAAGAAGCAACTCGAAAGCAGGCAGAAAAAGAAATAATACAGCTTGCAGTAGGGTCACAAGCAAGAATCTGAGAAACTGTGTGAAGTGTAGCCAGTGTAATCCAGGTCCTACGTCTACTAAGACGAAAAAGTCTTAGTAAACATGGACCTTCATTAACAAAACTAGAACTTAATATTTAATGAAACAAGTCTTTTCTAAAATTACCCCCATTTTTATTAAACTAGGCCAAGACTAAGTTGTTTTAAAAGTAAGTTGGGTGTACTGACCACACAGCTTCTTTACATGGTCTCTGCTGTAATTCCTCAGGAGTCTTGGACTAAAATTCCCCAAAGGCCTCTCAAGGCTAAGAAAGTCATGCCAAAGGCCTGCCATCAGATTCTGCCTAAGTGGATTTTTCTCTCTTCTAAAGGTCCCCCAAATCTCAAAATCTTTGAGATTCCTGTACGTGTCAGGAGACAGTCTTTTCATTTACCTGGTAAGGCTGCTCAGAACCCAAGTGTCTCTAATTTCTGGAGGGACAAGGCAGAGAGAAAAGAAAAAATGTTTGAATTTTACCCAGAGGTATAAGTTACCAAACTGTTGTAAGTTTTAAGTAGCTTGAGGAGAAGACCTTTATACCTGAAAAGAGTGGAAGCCAGTAATATGTCACCCCAAAGGTCATGAACATTATAATCACGTTTAGCAGTTTATTTAACCCCACGTAGTTAATCTTTGTTCTGCTGTCCTTGCCTGATGGTTGAGTATGATGATGACGGTGACAGCTGTAAGGAGTTTGTGACATTTTTGTTAAGGCTTGCATGGTTTGTCCAGTAAAGTGGGTGCCATGATCACTGGAGACTGGTAAATGTACCCCAGTGGAAAACACATTTTAAACTATGTTTTTCCATTGTGAGGCCATCAGACCTGTAACATGTACCCAGGAAAGGCTGTAAGCCATCAAATGTAAATGAGGTCTGTCAGGAAGCTGGGAAGAGCTGAGTGGCCATCTTGGATTTCCCATGGCCCTGACTGAGTTACAGCTAGTGTTTTACCAGTGTAAATTCCTTGATTTAGGAGACTATTGCCAACTCCTAAGGACATCAGGAAAACAAAAGTCTGACAACGAGGGGTTAATTCTTTGTAGAAGCAGAATTGGCTTTACCTACATGTACCACAATCTTCAGAGGTCACTGTGAAATAATATTTACTTCACCAAAGTAACCAAAGATTTTAAAAACAAATATAAATCACTTTAAGGCAAAGAAATTCACATAGAATGTTATCAAAAGCCATGTTCCAAGAAAACTTTATTCTCTTAACAGGGAGAGAAAACCAAATTCCAGTCTGGTCACAGTTTACTGTTAATCACAAAATTTATTTACCTAATCAAATCTAGTGTAGTCTTAGAGAGTCCTGACCACATATAACATTATCTTCCCTATCTTCAGTTCAGTTCAGTCGCTCAGCGGTGTCCGACTGTTTGTGACCCCATGGACTGCAGCTCGCCCGGCCTCCTTGTCCATCACCAACTGCCGGAGTTACTCAAACTCATGTCCATCGATACTCCTTTCAATCATGTCCATCCCAATGTTGTTTTAATGCAAACCTTGAACTCCCGGATTTCTGGTTTCAGCACCAGGTGGTCTCGCAGGCAGCAGTGAGCCGTCCTGAACTGAATGTGGGGAGCCCGGATGAGAACCAGGAGTCCTCGCTGCCAGACCAGCAGGGGCCAGAGGCAAGAAGCAAAGTGACCCTGGGTCTTTCCTCTGCTTGAAAGCAAGAATGTCTCAAAGAGGCACACCCCGTAAAAACAAAGTTCACTATTAGAGGCACACGGAATGTCTGGGCAAGCACACAGAAGCAGTTTATTTATTTAAGACCAAGACTAGGTAGCGCACACCGGGTGAGGAGTGCCAGGGTCCTGGGTGAGAGCCCAGTGAGAGGAGACTCACATCACTCACACAGGACGCCCTTCTGGGCCTTTGTCTGCATTTGGAAAAAACATATATCCTATAAGACCACTTCTAGGTGGAACCTAAACACGGATACAAGTGAACTTCTTTACAAACAGAAACAGCATCACAGGCTTAGAAAATAAATTCATGGTTCCCCAAAAGTGAAATGTGTGGGGCAGGGAGAAATTAGCAGGTT
>NW_017192466.1:0-10267 GCF_001704415.2 Capra hircus
CAGAAAGTGAAGAAGAACTAAAGAGTCTCCTGATGAAAGTGAAAGAGGAGAGTGAAAAAGTTAGCTTAAAGCTCAGCATTGAGAAAACTAAAATCATTGCATCCAGTCTCTTCACTTCATGGCAAATAGATGGGAAAACATTGAAAACAGCAGCAGACTATTTTGGGGGGCTTGGAAATCACTGCAGGTGATGTCTGCCTCCATGAACTTAAAACGTATTTATGACTTGGAAAGAAAATTGATGACCAAACTCGACAGCATATTAAAAAGCCGAGACGTTGCTTTGCCAACAAAGATCCCATCCAGTCAAGGCTATGGTTTTTCCATATGTCATGGATGGATATGAAAGATGTACTATAAAGAAAGTGACAGCTGAAATTGGATGGCTTTTGAACTGTGGTGTTGGAGAAGATGCTTGTAGGTCGCTTAGACTACAAGGAGACGCAACCACTCATCCTAAAGGAAATCAGGTCCTGAATATACATTGGAAGGACTAATACTGAACCTGAAAACTCCAATACTTTGGCCACTTGATGTGAAGAGCTGACTCACTTGGAAGTTGCTTTGATTTGCCTGTGAGTGTGGGAGCCCTCCCTGGGCAAAGGCCTCAGGGGTCATTGCCACTGAATCACGACCTCCAAGCAAGCGCATTCCAGCTGTGTGACATTCAGGAAGCAGGAGACTGGGAAAACTATCTTCCTTAGAGGAAGGAAAGTCATCCACAGAGAGTGTGTTTTCAGGCCTCTCTTTGCAGCAAGTGTTTGCTTCTCAGACATCAGAGCTGCAGGCTTGCTCTTGAGGGCCTCAATTGCAGAGTCAGGGCTGTGTGTCTCACTGCACTTTCCAAGCATTGCAAGACACATTCCTAGGTTGGAGCAGTGCTTCCCATGAGAAAGAAGCCTCGGGAGTGTGTCTGAGCGGGCTGAGTGCCATGCTAGGGTCACCTAGTCGAGGGCACCTTGCACATCCAATGGGCCCCAGGCGAGTAGCTATGGACCGGCCCTTCGTTGAGACATCCCAAAGCAGGGAACAAAGCTAGCTCTGTCAGAAGGAGGAAAACAGCAATGGGATGGATTTTCAAGCAGTTGCTAAGTCACACCACGTTAGGGCTCCCGGGGAAAGAAATGCGAATTTTGGCCTCTAGGCCCAGTATCCAGATGTGTGCACAGGATATTTTCCCCACAGGATTCAAGAATGTTCCAGACAGACCTAAGCTCACTAGCTCTCTCCTGCAGAGGAAATGAAATATTGTTGCTGAACCACGAAAAGATGCTGGGATTCTTGGCTTATGGAGGAGAAGAATTCAATCCAGGGCCCAAGACGAGGCTTGATTGCTCAGAGCTTTTGTGCAATAGAGTTTTATTAAAGGATAAAGGAGATAGAGAAAGCTTCTGACAGAGACATCACAAGGGGCAGAAAGCGTACCCCCTTGCTAGTGTTAGTAATGGAGTTATATACTCTCCAATAAGTTATGACAACGAACAAAAGAATGTCTGGAGGTTGTAAAGACTCACTAGACCTACTCCCATAATTGACATTTTAAGATAACAGGATTAGCCAGAAGGTTTTTTCCAGAGACCGTCCTCAAGAAGGATGCATGATTGTTATATAATCCTAAGGAATGTAGAGGGGAAAACAGTTTGTCCTTCCTTCCTCCTTGAGAATTCTAGACCCCTCTCTCCTTGGGGACCCTTGAACTTCTTATAAACCTGCCTTGGCAATGACTCTCTCAGAAACATGATTGAACAGCCGTTTGGAGCTTCCTTTGACTTTCCCTGGGAGGGAGGGAGCCCTCCCTGAGCACAGGGCCTCAGGGGCCATGGCCAATGAAAATAATCTCCCAGCAAGTGCTTTTCAGCCCTGTGTGACTCTCAGCCCACAGGAGGCTGAGAAAACTCTCTTCCTTGGAGGAAGGAAAGGCAGCCCAAGAGTGTGTTTTCAGGCCTGTATCTTGCAGCAAGTGTTTGGCTTGTTAGACAGAAGACCTGCAGGCCTGTTCCAACAGACTCAATGCCAGAATCAGGGCCTTGTGCCTCCCTGCAGTTTCCTGGCCTTGCAAACACATTCCTAGGTGAGAGCAGTCCTGCCCATGGGGAAGCAGGCTGCGGGAGTGTGTCTGAGGGGGCCAGGTGTCATGCTGGGGTCACCTGGTCGAGGGCACCTTGCACCTCCAATGGACCCCAGGCAAGGAGTTGCAGGCCACCACCTTGCTTCTGAAATCCCAAAATGGGGAGCAAAGCTCGCTCTGTCAGAGGGAAGAAAACAGCAACAGGATGGATTTTCAAGCAGTTGCTAGGCTGTAGTGCGTTAGGGCTCCAAGGAAGGAAAATGTGAATTTTAGCCCCTACGACTGGTATCCAGGTGGGCTCCCAGGATGATTTCCCTGCAGGATCCAAGAACGTTCCAGACAGACCTGGGCTCACTAGCTCCCTCCTGCAGAGGAAACATGAGAGAACAGCTGTTTGGAGGTTGCTTTGACTTCCCCTGGGAGGGTAGGATCCCTCCCTGGGTGCAGGGCCTCAGGGGCCATTGCCGCTGAGAAATGCCCTTTAAGCCAGACCTTTCCAGCCTTGTATGACTCAGCACGGAGGAGACTGGAAAAGCTCTCTTCCTTGGAGGAAGGAAAGGCAGCCCCAGAGAGTGTGTTTTCACACCTGTATCTTGCAGCAAGTGTTTGGCGTCTCAGACGTCAGACCTCCAGGCCTGCTCCAACGGCCTCAGTTCCAGAGTCAGGGCCGTGTGTCTCCCTGCATTTTCTGAGCCTTGGGAACACATTCCTAGGTCAGAACAGTCCTGCCCATGGGGAAGGAGGCTGCGGGAGTGTGTCTGAGGGGGTCGGGTGCCATGCTGGGGTCCAATAGACCCCGGTACCTCCAATAGACCCCAGGACAACAGCGGTGGGGCTCCCCCTGGCTTCCGAAATGCCAAAGCGAGAAGCAAAGCTAGCTCTATCAGAAGGAAGAAAAGAGCAATCGGATGGATGTTCAGGCTGTTGCTGGGCCGCACCACTTCAGGGTCCACCCCGAGAGGAACAGGCGCCCTGTGGCCCCTAGGTCCGATATGCAGGTTAACACACAGGGTGTGTCCCCATAGGAGCCAAGAATTTTCCTGACAGACCTAGGCTCACTAGAGCTCTCCTACAGGGCAAAAGGGGTAGAACAGACTGTGGATGTGACTCTGCCTTTCCCAGCGAGCATGGGGCCCTCCCTACGGCCCCGGGCTCCAGGGAAAATTGTCCCTGAAAAATGACCTCCAAGAAGCGCTTTTCCAGCAGGCTGGGATGCAGAGTTCACAGGATGCGGGGAAAGTGATCGTGCTTCAGGGAAGAAGAGGCAGCCACCCAGTGTGTGTTTGCAACTCTGTATTTGGAAGAAACTGGTTAGCTCCTTCAAGGGGAGACCTCCAGGTCTGCTCAGAGGACCGAAATTCCAGAGGCAGCACCATGCATCTCCCCTGTCCTTTCTGAGCCTTGGAAAGACATGCCTAGCTTATAGCGGTATTGCTCATGAAGAAGCAGGATGCAGGAATGTGTCAGACATGACTGGGTGCCTTCCTGGGTTCAGCTCCGTGAGGGCCTTTCCACTCAAAGTAGGTCCCATGCCTCCTTGGGGAGGAAGTGGGGCCCGCTTGCCTCCAAATTGCCAAAGGCTGGAACAAAGCTAGTTCTATCAGAGGTAAGAAAAGAGCAATTGGGATGGATGTGGAAGCTGTTGCTGGGCCGCACTGCTTCAGGCCCCCCACCCCTCCGCCCCTGAGAGAAACAGGCGCCCTGTGGCCCCTAGGTCCTGGATGCAGTTTCACACATTGAATGTGTCCCCATAGGAGCCAAGAATTTTCCTGACAGACCTAGGCTCACTAGAGCTCTCCTACAGAGCAAAGGGGATGGGACAGATGTGTGGCTGTGGCTCTGCCTTTCCCTGGGAGTGGTGGAGCCGCTCCCTATGGCCCTGGGCTCCAGGGGAAGTTGCCCCTGAATAATGACCTCCAAGAAGCGCTTTTGCAACTGGCTGAGACGTGGAGTTCTCAGGATGCAGGGAAAGCGAGTGTCCTTCGGGGAAGCAAAGGCAGTCACCTGTTATCATGACTTACTAGAATAGTAGGTACCTTCTCCGGTTGGGCAGAGGCCTTCCCTGCCGGGGTCCAGCCCCGGTGGATCCAGGGAACTCGAAGGGTGGACGGCGTTGGCGTGGAAAGACTTGTTTGTTTATTAATGTAAGATTAGATTAAGAAACTATAGTGTAGTAAGAAGGTTAAGTGGAGGAAGAGGGCTGAATAGCTTGGTTTACGCGGAAGGCCAATAAAATTCCAGACAAGGAATTTGCACCATCTACGTTGGGCCACCGGCGCCCGCTTGAATATCTAAGGGTGCCTCGCCTTAAGCTCCCTTTCGTGCGGGTCTTAACAGCCGGGGCAAGTAAGTAGACCTGGCGAGCCTCCGCGCCCCAGATGGAGATTCAGCCTGAAGTTAAAGTAAAGAGCAGAGAGAGGAAAGGGGAGAGAAGAGGAGAGAGAGAGACATGAGGGGAGCCAGAGTCCCAAGAAACCAGGCCGAGAGACTAGTTCGAGAAACTGGTCCGAGAAACTGGCCCCCGGCCCCTGGCCCCCATCCTTTATTGTTCAGAAGGCCTTTTATACTTTTGATAAAACATGGAGATCAATGGGTAACACAGAATTATGTAGCGTTCGCAGCCCAGACTCTTTCTATACATCATTTTGTATACAAAAGGTCTCAGGTGATTTACATTATCTTCTGGCCAAGAAGCTTGTTAACACTTTTTATCTCCCTTCCTTAATGAATGTTGATTTTGTTTCCCCTGAAGTGTTTTTCTTTAATTTGCATCTCCTTAAAGCATTAAAGTTACATCTCTATAGAACAAAGGTGCAGTGGGATATAACAAAGAAGGTACTTAACTCGAAGATCTAATGTTGCTAATACCAGGTCTGCTACTTGTTTTTCTATATACCAACTATATCTAAAAATAAAGGATATGAAAATTTGGCAGCAAGCATTGACTCAACAAATGAAACTTGTAATCAGTCCTATTCTAAAGATTTTGACTCTTCGGAAGCCCCTACATTCCTAGGATGTTTTAAGGCTTCCTGTGCCTCCTGCGGTCAGGAGGCCTCAAACAATCACACCGCGCAGCTGTACGAGTCCTGCAGGCAGGCTAGAAAGCCATCAGAGGGTTTTCTGGATTGAAACACTCTTTCAAATGCAGAAGACTAAAGCCCTGAATTGACTTTTTCCAGAAAATGTCAGAAGAGTGGAAAAGCAGAGCACAAAAGCCGGCAGATTTTTGTTGGGGTACATGCTTAGGAATTTCCAGAGGGTCCCTGAAGTCTGAGCACGCCTTGCGTATGTCAGCTTCCTTCCTCATGACCTTGTCACGGGCGGGATTCCTCACACTGGCTCCCGGCATCTCACCCTTTTTAATTTTAAATAATTAATTATGTTTAAAATCAGGTGCAGTTCGGTCGCGAGATTCCGAATGCTCTGCCGAAGAATCTAGACAGTACAGTGAAGTATGATTATGAGGAGCAAGATTATAAAGAGTAGACAGAATAGTCTTTTCAGAAATGAAGTTAGAGAAAAGTGTGGGAAAAGTCATTGGCTTCTCCTGCGGTGGTAAAATCTAATCGGGAGTGTTCCAAGGTCTGAATCTGGTTATGCAGTTTCCCTAAGTCTAAACTAATATCTGAGCTGTTCCAAAACACCTAAAACTTGATTTTTTAACATATTGGGCATTTACACTTGTTGAGTCAATGATTGCTGTCGTAGTAACAATAACAGTTGTAACACAGCAAGAACATAATTATCATATCAATAAGTTGTTACAGTTACAGGACATCTTAAAACCACAAAAGAGCAGACATTACTTTGGAGGAGTTAAACAAGATGAAAACATCCATGGTTCACAAGTCGCTACATTAGGTACGTTAAGTTTTCTGGAATCATTGGTGGAAAAAGAAGAACATAAGGAGAGGATAGACAAGCCAAAATAGAGTAAATAGAGTCATTTTCTGGTTGGAGTTTGCGCTGCAGGCAGCTGTTAGTCCCGCCGGGATCTTGATGTTTCTTTTGCCTCTTCTGCCGGTGGGAGCAGCGGCCTTCACCCCGCCCTCTGACACTGGCGCTGTTACGGAGCTGCGAGTGCGGTGCACTGGGTTCCGTCAGTCAGGCTGGCCCGCCCGCAGCTTTTGGTGTGCGGCTGTTTCCCGCCGGCGGTGGCGTGGCCAGAGAAGTTCCCTTTTTCTTTTGTGGCGAATCAGTCTGTCCGGGATCTAAATTGACGAATCTTGCACCCTGTGGAAAAAATATAAACACTTCCTCGACCGCCGCAGTAAATTTTGGGTCGGGATCTTTTTGTTATCTGGAGGAGATCTTTTTGCTTTACTAATGGCTTTTTTATTTACTGTTTCAAACGAATCAGCATTCAACTTATTACAAAGAGAACATGTTTGTAAAATCTGATGGGGGAAAACTATACTTAATTTCTCCTTTTTTAATTTTTGAATTAACAAAGCATGTGAGGGTAAATGATGCAAGATTTGACCACAATAATTTCCTATAGCAATCTGCCAATCATCAAACATTTGAAAAGCATCAAGTTGTTCTCTGTTATATGGAATTACAATTTTTGATGGCTCTTTACTAAACAATTTAATAAATCAGTATACTTGAATTAATCTTTTTAATTAATTATGTCAGTAATTTTTCCTTAGGCAGAGGCCATTGTTCCACCCACACCAAGATCTTGAGATTTTCATGTAATGGGGTAGGCAGCAAAAACAATGGCCTCCATAATAAATTTGGATATCCCAATTTAGCACGTAGCTTGCGAGGAGTTGGGCAAATTGGCTCAATTATTTCTGTCTGTTGTTTACCCAATCATTTTGATGGATCATAGCCCATCTGCAACATCTGAGAGTCACTTTATCATCAGGGCTAAAAAGTAACACTCCATTTGAGACAGCACGTCCCTCCCCGACAGGGTAAAGGGGAGTGAAGGGACTACATACGGTTGGAAAGTTCCACGGGTATCCTCAAATTGCCAATCTAAAATTTTTGCACTTTTGGCTACTGTGGGGCTCTTCCTATCCCCACCAAGTTATTTTCAGTAGTATGTGTGGGCCAGGAGCTGGGCCAGTCTTTTCCTGAAATGCAAGAAACGTCTGCTCCTGTGTCTAATAACCCCACAATAGACTTGCCATTAATCAGAATAGTTTTCATAGGCCGTTTCTGAGTAATTTTTGTTATCCAAAAAACCATATCACTAGACCAAATCATTTATCCTGCATTTCATTCTGAGTAGCTGTGTGCCCAATTGCAGTGTGGTAAGGCAAAAGCAAAAGTTGGGCTATTTTTTTTTTTAATTTTTATTAATTGCACAGTTTTAGCAGGTGGCGAGATCAAAACTTCAATTTTTCCAGTATAATCAGAATTTACTACACAAGACATACCGAAATTCCTTGAAAGAAAGCAAGCTATGCCCCAGTACAAGTCTTACAATGTCCTCAGGCAGGGGACTAGCCACTCTCATTGGAATCTGAGTCACTGGCACATCAGGGGTTAATATTATTGAGGTGGTGGAACTGAGGTCTAGGCCTGAGCTACCTGGGGTTGTTTGGTACGGGTTGTTGTCTCTGTTTAGCAGGACATTTTGGCAAAAAATGTTCTATTTGGCCTCAAGAGAAACATTTTGCATTTGTAAAATCCTTTTTATTACGAATATTTTTCTTTTTTTTTTGTTTGTTTTCTTCCTTTTTTCTTTTTTTTTTTTGGGTGAGGCCCCTCCTGAGGGGATTTTATGCAAGGAGCAAGCTCTGTTTTAAAAGCTCTTTTGCTCAAAAATATTGTCACTATCCTTTTCAAACTTAAGCAATGTTCTGGGAGGCTTTGGATATAAAGTGGGGAGTTCTTAAGCCCTGGGGAGGCGCAAGCAGAGGTTGCAGTGGTCGCCTTAAATAAGATATCTTTTTCAAAGGTTTGGTTTGTGTAGAGGGGAGGGGGCTCTCCAGGGCGCTCGGCCGCCTGCGTCCTGTAAGCACCCTCCTTCCTCGGGAGGAAGAGTAGTCTCTCTCCTTTTGTTTGCCAATGGCAGAAAATACGATCTGCATAGAAGGTGGAGACCCCACTACCATTTACCGCTATAGCCTCTCCCATAGGCTATCTAACAGCCTCATGACAGGGGTCCAGAACATTTGTAATCATATTTTACAGAGCAAAAGCATTTACAGGCCCATGCAAAGTATAGTAAGTTTTTAGCTGTTTTGTTAGCTTCACCCAAGTATCTAAATCCCTTTTTTGGAAACCAAGGACATTGCTCTCGTAACAGTAGTCTTTTAATCTTTAATTTGTCTTTTTTGTTTAACAGTTACAAAATTACTTGTATAAAGAGGTGTCATTGTTTTGAGTCATTGTTACCCGTGTCAGAAAATTAAGAGTTACAGAAAAGTCTGCCTTGACAAAAAGGTTTTACCTTAAGCCAAGGGGGGTTTTGTTTTAAACCCTAAGATAGCAGGTTTCTTTTCAACCTCTAGAGCACCAGGTTTGTCTTAAACCCTTGAACACTTCCCACTCCTCCTCACCCTGTCTATCCTACAGGGGGTCCGCGGCACCCTGAGTGGGGTCCTAGCCGGTCCCGAACACTCAACACTGGGGGAGTACCCGAAAGTACTCCGGGGGGGAGTGATTAAGTCACTCCGGGGGGAGCAACGGAGAGTGCTCCGGGGGGAGCAACAGAGAGTGCTCGGGGGAGCTTTTGCTCCGAGGAACCTACTTCGAATAGCCTGTTCCGGGCGCCACTTGCCGGGGTCCAGCCCGGTGGATCCAGGGAAACTCGAAGGGTGGACGGCGTTGGCGTGGAAAGACTTGTTTGTTTATTAATGTAAGATTAGATTAAGAAACTATAGTGTAGTAAGAAGGTTAAGTGGAGGAAGAGGGCTGAATAGCTTGGTTTACGCGGAAGGCCAATAAAATTCCAGACAAGGAATTCGCACCATCTACGTTGGGCACCGGCGCCGCTTGAATATCTAAGGGTGCCTCGCCTTAAGCTCCCTTTCGTGGCGGGTCTTAACAGCCGGGGCAAGTAAGTAGACCTGGCGAGCCTCCGCGCCCAGATGGAGATTCAGCCTGAAGTTAAAGTAAAGAGCAGAGAGAGGAAAGGGAGAGAAGAGGAGAGAGAGAGACATGGGGGGAGCCAGAGTCCAAGAAACCAGGCGAGAGACTAGTTCGAGAACTGGTCCGAGGAAACTGGCCCCGTCGGCCCTGGCGCCATCCTTTATTGTTCAGAGGGCCTTTTATAGCTTTTGATAAAAGATGGAGATCAGATGGGTAAGCACAGAGATTAATGTAGCGTTTCGCAGCCCAAACTCTTCTATACATCATTTTGTATACAAAAGGTCTCAGAGTGATTATTATCTTTCTGGCCAAGAAGCTTGTTAACACTTTTTATCTCCCTTGCTTAATGATGTTGAGTTTGTTTCCGCCTGAAGTGTTTTTCTTTAATTTGGCATCTCGCTTAAAGCATTTAAAGTTACATCTCTATAGAAAAAAGGTGCAGTGGGATATAACAAGAGAAGGTACTTACTTCGAAGGATCTAATGTTGCTAATACCAAGGTCTGGGCTACTTGTTTTGTCTATACTACCAACTATATCTAAAAATAAAGATATGAAATTTGGCAGCAAGCATTGACTCAAGCAAATGAAAACCTTGTAATCAGTCCTAATTCTAAAGATGATTTGACTCTTCGGAAGCCCCTATAAAAAATCATTCCTAGGATGTTTTAAGCTTCCTGTCGCTCCTGCGGTCAGGAGGCCTCAAACAATCACAAGCGCGCAGCTGTAGCGAGTCCTGCAGGCCAGCTAGAAGATCAGAGGGTTTTCTGGATTGAAACACTGCTTTCAAAATGCAGAAGAACTAAAAGCCCTGGAATTGACTTTTTGCAGAAAGTGTCATAAGAGTTGGAACAAGCAGAGCACAAAAAAGCCGGCAAGATTTTTGTTGGGGTACATCCTTAGGAAATTTCCAAAGAGGGTCCCTGAAGTCTGAGCACGCCTTGCGTATGTAGCTATCCTTCTCAGACCTTGTCAGCGGGCGGGATTCCTCAGCACTGGGCTCCGGCATCTACCCTTTTTATTTAAATAATTATTAATGTTTAAAATCAGGTGCAGGTTCGGTCGCGAGATTCGCGAAATGCTCTGCCGAAGAATGGCTAGACAGCTACAGTGAAGTTGATTATGAGGAGGAAGATTATAAAGAGTAG
>NW_017192467.1:0-10267 GCF_001704415.2 Capra hircus
TTCTTTCCCGGGGAGCCCTAACGTGGTGTGACTTAGCAACTGCTTGAAAATCCATCCCATTGCTGTTTTCCTCCTTCTGACAGAGCTAGCTTTGTTCCCTGCTTTGGGATGTCTCAACCGAAGGGCCGGTCCATAGCTACTCGCCTGGGGCCCATTGGATGTGCAAGGTGCCCTCGACTAGGTGACCCTAGCATGGCACTCAGCCCGCTCAGACACACTCCCGAGGCTTCTTTCTCATGGGAAGCACTGCTCGAACCTAGGAATGTGTCTGCAATGCTTGGGAAAGTGCAGTGAGACACACAGCCCTGACTCTGCAATTGAGGCCTCAGAGCAAGCCTGCAGCTCTGATGTCTGAGAAGCAAAACACTTGCTGCCAAAGAGAGGCCTGAAAAACACACCTCTCTGTGGATGACTTTCCTTCCTCTAAGGAAGATAGTTTTCCCCAGTCTCCTGCTTCCTGAATGTCACACAGCTGGAATGCGCTTGCTTGGAGGTCATTGATTCAGTGGCAATGACCCCTGAGGCCCTTTGCCCAGGGAGGGCTCCCACACTCACAGGCAAATCAAAGCAACTTCCAAGTGAGTCAGCTCTTCACATCAAAGTGGCCAAAGTATTGGAGTTTCAGGTTCTAGTATTAGTCCTTCCAATGTATATTCAGACCTGATTTCCTTTAGGATGGAGTGGTTGCTGTCTCCTTGTAGTCTAAGCGACCTACAAGCATCTTCTCCAACACCACAGTTCAAAAGCATCCAATTTTCAGCTGTCACTTTCTTTATAGTACATCTTTCATATCCATCCATGACATATGGAAAAACCATAGCCTTGACTGGATGGATCTTTGTTGGCAAAAGCAACATCTCGGCTTTTTAATATGCTGTCTAGTTTGGTTCATCACTTTTCTTCCAAGTCATAAATATGTTTTAAGTTCATGGAGGCAGCCATCACCTGCAGTGATTTCCAAGCCCCCAAAAATAGTCTGCTGCTGTTTCCAATGTTTTCCCATCTATTTGCCATGAAGTGATGAGACTGGATGCAATGATTTTAGTTTTCTGAATGCTGAGCTTTAAGCTAACTTTTTCACTCTCCTCTTTCACTTTCATCAGGAGACTCTTTAGTTCTTCTTCACTTTCTGCCATAAGGGTGGTGTCATCTGCATATCTGAGATTCTTGATATTTCTCCCAGCAATCTGGATTCCAGCGTGTGCTTCCTCCAGCCCAGTGTTTCTCATGATGTACTCTGCATATAAGTTAAATAAGCAGGGCTGACAATATACATGCCTTGACATATTCCTTTTCCTATTTAGAACCAGTCTGTTGTTCCATGTCCAGTTCGAACTGTTTCTTCCTGACCTGCATACAGGTTTCTCAAGAGACAGGTCAGGTGGTCTGGTATTCCCATCTCTTTCAGAATTTTTCCCAGTTTATTGTGATCCACACAGTCAAAGGCTTTGGCATAGTCAATAAAGCAGAAATAGATGTCTTTTTTTCTGGAACTCTCTTGCTTTTTCAATGATCCAGTGGATGTTGGCAGTTTGATCTCTGGTTTCTCTGCATGTTTTAAATCCCTCTTGAACATTTGGAAGTTCACAGTTCATGTGAACTTGGAGAATTTTGAGCATTACTTTACTAGTGTGTGAGATGAGTGCAATTGTGCAGCAGCTTGAATATTCTTTGTCATTGCCTTTCTTTGGGATTGGAATGAAAACTGACCTAATGACTAGATGTTTTCAATTGCATATGCTGAAAGAACTGGCTGTGCAGTTTTGAAGAAAAAAAAATCATTTTAATCCCATTTTCTCTGAAGTGCAAGGCATATCATGGCCATCCCTGAATCATAAAGTCACCTTTTCTTTATGTAGTCATAGTTTCATGCCTAAATTATAGGCCAACTCGTGCTCAAATGGACTCTGATGTCAGGGGCAGATCAACTAATAAAAAGCTTGGATTGTCCCTCTGGAGGAAAGTGAGATCTTGGTCCCACGAGAAGAATCTGAAGGGTTAAGGGAACTTGCAAGAGTGGGGAAAGCTTAGTCCATCCTACATGTACCAAAATCTTAAATAAGGCTTATTTACTTTACCGAAGTAAAAAAAACAGATGATGAAAACAATTATAAATCAATGAAAGGTAAAGAAATTCCATAGTCTGTTATCAAAAATTGCATTCTAAGAAAACTTTGTGCTCTTAACCTAGAGAGGAGACTAAATTCCATCTGGTACCAGCTTACCAGAAGACAAACAAACAAACAAACAAATTATCGGTAAGCTTAAAAAAAGTATATTCCATATATCTTGAAGTAGCAGTATTTCTGCAAAGGCATCAGTGTGAAACCATAGAGGACATGGTTAAAACCTGATTAAATAGAAATTGACAATGTAATCTGGTCACTGCTGCGACTTGAAATGCTTTAATATGATAACTGGAATTATAACTGACAGCATTTGACCAGGACATATCAGATTTTCACGGATGTCAGATAATTTCTAGGATATCTATATTAGGAACTGAAGGAATCTTTGAACCTAGGAAAGAAAACAACAGTCTCAAAGGCCCTTGCTGAATCATCTATCAGCAAGGAATGTCTTTGCAAGGATTCGCAAAGTGAAGGGAAATTACACCGACCTGCCTCTGCAACTTTCGGTCCTCTGAGCAGATCTGGAGGTCTCCCTTTGTATAAGCTAACCTGTTCCTTCCAAATAGAGGTTTGCAACACAAAACAAGTGGCCGCCTATTCTTCCCCGAAGGAGGCTCTCTTTCCCCACATCCTGCGAACTCCCTTTCCCAGCCTCCTGGAAAAGCGCTTCTTGCAGTTCCTTTCAGAAAATCCTATGGACGGAGAAGCCTGGTAGGCTGCAGTCCATGGGGTCGCTGAGGGTCGGACACGACTGAGCGAACTGCACTTTCATTTTCACTTTCATGCATTGGAGAAGGCAATGGCAACCCACTTACTGTTCTTGCCTGGAGAATCCCAGGGACGGGGGAGCCTAGTGGGCTACCGTCTATGGCGTCGCACAGAGTCTAACACGACTGAAGCAACTTAGCAGCAGCAGCTAGCAGCAGGTCCTTTCTTAGGGGCAGTTATCCCTGAGATTGGGACCTGGAAAGGCAGAGCCACCTCCACACACACGTCTTTTCTGTCTCCTTTCCTCTGGAGGAGAGCTCTAGTGAGCCTAGGTCTGTCAGAAAAATTCTTGGCTTTGACGGGATCACACCCGGTGTGTGAACCTGCATACCCGACCTAGGGGCCACAGGGCACCTGTTTTGCTCGAGTGGGTCCTGGAGGGGTGCAGCATAGCAAGAGCTTAAAAATCCATCCAATTTGTCTTTTTTTTTTTTTTACCTCGGAGAGAACGAGTTTGCTCCACCTCCACCCTTTGGCAGTGTGGAGGGAAGAGGGCACAACCCTCTCCCAAAGGGGACATAGGGCGTACCAGGAGAGAAAGGCCCCTGAGGAGCTGAGCCCAGGTAGGCAGCCAGTGATGTCAAGCACACTCCCGCTGCTTGCTTCTTCATGGGCACTCCCACGATCTGCTAGGAATGTCTTTGCAAGGATCTCAAAGGGAAGGGGAGATACATGGCCCTGTCTCTGGAACTTCAGTCCTCTGAGCAGATCTGGAGGTCTTGAGTTGTATAAGCAAACCCTGTTCCTTCCAAATAGAGGCTTGCAAACACACCCCTGGTGGTTGCTTCTTCTTCCCCGAAGAAGTCTGTCTTTCCCCACATGCTGCGAACTCCCTGTCCCAACCTCCAAGAATAGCGCTTCTTGCCATTCCTTTCTTAGAGGCAGTTATCTCCTGAGCTTGGGGCTGTAGGGAGTAGCCCCACACTCACAGGGAAAGGCAAAGACTCCTCCATACATCTCCTCTATCCCCTTTGCTCTGGAGGAGAGCTCTAGTGAGCCTAGGTCTTTCAGGAAAATTCTTGGCTTGGACAGGATCTCACCCTGTTTGTGAACCTGCATACCCAACCAGGGGCCACAGAGCACCTGTTTCAGTTAAAGTGGGCCCAGAAAGGGTGCAGCCTAGCAAGAGCTTCAAAATCCATTCAATTGCTGTTTTTGTACCTCTGACAGAGCGAGCTTGGCTCCACCCTTTGGCAGTGAGGAGAAAAGAGGCATGACACCCCTCCCCAAGGGGACATGGGGCCTACTTCGAGAGGAAAGGCCCCTTGTGAAGATGAGGCCAGGAAGGCACACAGTCGTGTCAAACACACTCCCACTGCTTGCTTCTTCAGGGGCACTCCCGCTATCAGCTAGGAATGTCTTTGCAATGATCGCAAAGGGAAGGGGAGATACAGGGCCCTGCTTCTGGACCTCCGGTGCTCTGAGCAAATCTCGAGGTCTCCCGTTGTTGGTCAAGGTCAAGGTCAAGTTCAAGGTCAAGGTCAAGTTCAAGTTCAAGTTCAAGCTCAAGATCAAGTTGAAGTTTTAAGTTCAAGTTCAAGGTCAACGTTCAAGTTCTAAGGTCAAGTCAAGTTCAAGGGTCAAGTTCAAGTTCAAGGTCAAGTTCAAGTTCAAGGTCAAGTCAAGTTCAAGGTTCAAGTTCAAGTTCAAGGTCCAAGTTCAAGTTCAAGTCAATCAAGTTTCAAGTTCATCAAGGTCAGTCAAGTCAAGTTCAAGTTCAAGTTCAAGGCAATTCAAGTCAAGTTCAAGTCAAGGTCAAGTTCAAGGTCAAGGTCAAGGCTTCAAGGGCAGGGCAAGGCCAAGCCCAAGACCAAGGCAAGGGCAACGGCAACGCCAAGGGCAAGGCCAAGGCCCAGGCCAAGGCAAAGTCCAAGGCCACCAAAGCGAAGCCCAAACCCGTAACGCCTGACAAAAGGCAGAAGCCACTAGGCCCCTGTGCAGAGGAAGCCACTGAAGGCAGCAAGGCCACAGAGCTCCCCGACTCCCATTCCCACAGGAAGATGTGAGGATAAAGGGCCTCATCCCAGGAAAGCACCTGCTCCCACCACCCCCAACCCCGGCCCCCGCCCCCCGCAGCACGCCCCCTGAAACAACACTGTCTTCCCAGAAAAGAGAAAGGAGAAGCCATGTGTGTGCCAAAGGAGCAAGATGAACGAACGATGCCACGCCCTCCGGAATTTGGGCACACCTGACGCCTCGGAACCCCGGGCCTGGCCGATGGGTCCCAGCCGTTCTCGGGTGGGAGGGGGGTCAACACATTGGCCGAGAGCCCTTGCCCAGGCCACCCGCAAATCCCCTGAGATGTGATCCGACCACAGGGACCGAGGGCAAACGTACCGCTTGAGGTGCTGGAGGAGCCGGACGAAGCCATGGTGGGAGAGGCACACGGGCACGCTGCAGACTGCTGGCCGAGTGGGCGGGGACCCAGCAGCTCAGGACTCTGGAGAACGGGAGGCGTCTCCGCCACCATTGACGTCAATAGGGTTTGGGTGGGTAGATGGAGGGGGCCGCCCCTGGCCTCTTTCCAAGCAGAGACCCTGGACGGAGTCCCGTGGAGCGAGTGGGCTTTTCCCGGGCACGGCTGTGCCCTGGACCGCCAAGATCCCCGTTGGGGTGAGCGGGCAGCTCGGGGGCTTTGGTTTGTGGCCCCTCCCTCGCAGCGGGGGGTGGGTTCAACCCCGAGTGGATCAATGAGGGGCCCTCAGCAGTGCCAAGGGAACTCACCGCCCAGGAAACGCCCCTAGGTCCCTTTGAATAGGCCACAAACGCCCCCTTTCCCAGCCTGCCTTGCTCTGGGATTTCCCACCTTTTCACATTCCACAGGTCCCTGGGCCTCGACTGTCCCCCGCTGGCTCCTCCGAGGCATTCCGGGACACCAGACGCTCTCTCCAGCGCCTCCACCTAGATCCCTCGCTGTCCTCGCCTCCGTTTCCCCCATGCCCCCTCCCCAAACTCCTCCGTGGGCTCTTGGCATCCTTTCCCTACAGCAGTCCCAGAGTGCCACCGCCGAGGGCTTTGAGTTGCCTGGAGCCAAGGCTCCGGCCAGAGACCTGAGGGGCCAGCATCTGGACTGGCAGCTAATGCCATTTGGGGCTTTTCTCACGTGGAGCCTGAGGCCCGCACCTCCGCGGGCAACCCCCCAGCGCGAGTGCCCTGGAGATACCCGCCCAAGGGGACAGTGTATCCCCTACTGTGGGGAAGGAGGTTCCTGTTTTCCCTGCACTGGTTCGACTTTCACGCCGAGGATCGACTCACACCATGGTGGCAAGTGGAATAGCCCTGTGGGAAAGCCTCATGGGAAAGACTCCAGGGAAAGCCACAGATTCCTTGATCCACGAGAAGGGAAGCGTGACACTGCTGCTACCGCTCGGGAGGAAAGCGCACGTGCATGCCCCCACTCGAGCCGAGGACTGACTCCCCTGGGGAGACACCAGAAGTACCCCAAGATCCATGTCAGCAATGGAGAGGAATCCTCAGGTTCCGGTCCCGACTCCACACAAGGTCTTAGGACCCGGCATCTACGGGAGAGGAATCCTGAGAGGCCCCCTAGCACCTCGCATGGGGACTGGCCTTTCCTGAGGTCTCCAGAGCGGGTCCCTGAGGTCTCTGTCGTAACTCGAGAGCACCTGCCGCAACTCGAGAAAATCCAGGAGGTTCTCCCCTGCAGGCGAGATGAGGACCGTTTCCACTGAGGTGTCTCGAGGCTAATCACACGTGAACTCTGGAACTTCTAAAGAGTCTCTCACAGTCATGCTGCAACTCAAGAAGTTCCCCGACATACCCGTCTCCACTCAAGAGGAAGCACGTGGGTCCCGACCACATCCAGAGGAGCTCCGTTTCCAGCTCGTAGCTCGAGATGAGGGATCCTTTCCCTACTTGGTCGGGAAAGAATTCCCGGCATTCCCATCGCATCTCAAGAGGAGGCGCTCTCCAAAGGAAAGGGGAGAGGAACTGCAGGGTCGTGCCACCATTCCAAGACTCCCCCAGATGTCTCAGTCCATTCCACAGGAACCTGTTTTCCCTGCACTGCCTCGGCTTTCACGCCGAGGATCGACTCACACCACCGAGACACGTGGGACAGCCCTGTGGGAGAGCCTCATGGGAAAGACTCGAGGGAAAGTCACAGATCCCTTGGTCCACGCAAGCAGAAGCGTGACACTGCTGCTACAGCATGGGAGGAAAGGGCACGCTCATGCCCCCCACTCGAGATGAGGCCTGAATCCCCTGGGGAGACTCCAGAGGTACACCAAGATCCATGTCAGCACTGGAAAGGAATCCTCAGGTTCCAGCAACGACTGCACACAAGGTCTTAGGCCCCGACATCGACGGGAGAGGAATCCCGAGAGGCCCCCGAGCAACTCGCATGGGGACTGGCCTTTCCTCAGGCCACCAAAGCGGGTCCTTGAGGTCCACGTCGTAAGTCGAGAGCACCTGCCGCAACTCGAGAAAATCCAGGAGGTTCTCCCCTCCAGGTGAGATGAGGCCCATTTCCGCTGAGGCGTCTCGAGGCTAATCACACCTAAACTCTCGAACTTCCAAAGAGTCCTTCACACCCTTGCTTCAACTCAAGAAGTTCCCCGACATACCCGTCTCCGCTTGAAAGGAAGCACAAGAATCCCGCCCATATCCAGTGGAGCCCCTTTTCTGCCTCATAGCTCGAGAGGAGGGATCCTTTCAGTGCGTGGTCGGGAAAGAATTCCCTGCATTCCCATCGCATCTCACGAGGATGCGCTCTCCACAGGAAAGGCAAGAGGAACTCCAGGGTCGTGCCACCGTTCCCAGAGTCCCCCAGATGTCTCAGTCCATTCCATGGAAACCTGTTTTCCCTGCACTGCATCGACTTTCAAGGCCGAGGATCGACTCACACCACCGGGTGGGCCACGTGGGACAGCCCTGTGGGAAAGCCTCGTGGGAAAGCCACAGATCCATTGATTCACTCGACGGGAAGTGTGACACTGCCTGCTAGAGCTGGGGAGGAAATCGCACGTGCATGCCCCCACTCGAGACGAGGACTGACTCCCTTGGGGAGACTCCAGAAGTACCCCAAGATCCATGTCAGCCCTGGAGAGGAATCCTCAGGTTCCGCAACTGACTCCACACAAGGTCTTAGGCCCCGGCATCGATGGGAGAGGAATCAACGAGAGTCCCCCAAGCAACTCCGAATGGGGACTGGTCTTTCCGAGGCCCACCAGAGCGGGTCCCCTGAGGTCCCCGTCGTAATTCGAGAGCACCTGCCGCAACTCGAGAAAATCCAGGAGGTTCTCCCCTCCAGGCGCGAGATGAGTCCCATTTCCGCTGAGGCGTCTCGAGGGCTAAATCACACCTAACCTCTGGAACTTCCAAAGGGTCCTTCTACACCCTTTCTGCAACTCAAGAAGTTCCCCGACATACCCGTCTCCATTCGGAGAGGACAAGCACGAGAGTCCCCCCTCATCCAGAGAAAACCCCGTTTCCGCCTCACTAGCTCGAGAGGAGGGATCCTTCCCTGCGTGGTCGGGAAAGAATTCCCGGCGTTTCCGTCGCATCTCAAGAGGAGGCGCTCTCCACAAGAAAGGCAAGAGGAACTCCAGGGTCGTGCCACCATTCCCTGAGTCCCCCAGATGTCTCAGTCCATTCCAGGGAAACCTGTTTTCCCTGCACTGCCTCCACTTTCAAGCCGAGGATCGACTCACACCACGGTGGCACGTGGGACACCCCTGTGGGAAAGCCTCCTGGGCAAGCCTCGTGGGAAAGCTCGAGGAAAGCCACAGAAACCTTGATCCACGCGAAGGGAAGCGTGACACTGCTGCTACAGCTCAAGAGGAAAGCGCACGTCCATGCCCCCCACTCGAGAGGACTGACTCCCCTGGGGAGACTCCAGAAGTACCCAAATCCATGTCAGCACTGGAGAGGAATCCTCAGGTTCCGGCAGCGACTCCACACAAGGTCTTAGGCCGGCATCGACGGAGAGGAATCCCGAGAGGCCCCCGAGCAACTCGCATGGGGACTGGCCTTTCCTGAGCCACCAGAGCGGGTCCCTGAGGTCCCCGTCGTAAGTCGAGAGCACCTGCCGCAACTCGAGAAAAATCCAGGAGTTCTCCCCTCCAGGCGAGATGAGGCCCATTTCCGCTGAGGCGTCTCGAGGCTAATCACACCTAACCTCTGGAACTTAACAAAGGGTCCTTCACACCCTTGCTGCAACTCAAGAAGTTCCCCGACATACCCGTCTCCACTCGAGAGGAATCAGGAGAGTCCTCCCTCATCCAGAGGAGCCCCGTTTCCGCCTCCTAGCTCGAGAGGGGATCCTTTCCCTGCGTGGTCGGGAAGAATTCCCGGCGTTCCCGTCGCATCTCAAGGGGAGGGGCTCTCCACAGGAAGGCGAGAGGAACTCCAGGGTCGTGCCACCATTCCAGAGTCCCCCAGATGTCTCAGTCCATTCCAGGGAAACCTGTTTTCCCTGCACTGCCTCGACTTTCAAGCCGAGGATCGACTCACACCATGGTGGCACGTGGAACAGCCCTGTGGGAAAGCCTCGTGGGCAAGCCTCGAGGGAAAGCCACAGATCCCTTGATCCACGCGAAGGGAAGCGTGACACTGCTGCTACAGCTCGGGAGGAAAGCGCACGTGAATGCCCCAATTCGAGACGAAGTCTGACTCCCCTGGGGAGACTCCAGAAGTACCCAAGATCCATGTCAGCACTGGAGAGGAATCCTCAGGTTCCGGCACCGACTCCACACAAGGTCTTATGCCGGGGTCCAGCCCCGGTGGATCCAGGGAATTCGAAGGTGTGGACGGCGTTGGCGTGGAAAGACTTGTTTATTTATTAATGTAAGATTAGATTAGGAAACTATAGTGTAGTAAGAAGATTAAGTGGAGGAAGAGGCTGAATAGCTTGGTTTACGCGGAAGGCCAATAAAATTCCAGACAAGGAATTTGCACCACCTACGTTGGGCCACCGGCGCCCGCTTGAATATCTAAGGGTGCCTCGCCTTAAGCTCCCTTTCGTGCGGGTCTTAACAGCCAGGGCAAGTAAGTAGACCTGGCGAGCCTCCGCACTCCAGGTGGAGATTCAGCCTGAAGTTAAAGTAAAGAGCAGAGAGAAGGAAAGGTAGAGAAGAAGAAAGAGAGAGAAAGACACGGGGGGAGCCAGAGTCCCAAGAAACCAGGCTGAGAGACTAGTTCGAGAAGCTGGTCCGAGAAACTGGCCCCGGCCCCTGGCCTCCTCCTTTATTGTTCAGAAGGCCTTTTATACTTTTGATAAAACATGGAGATCAATGGATAACACAAATTATGTAGCGTTCACAACCCAGATTCTTTCTGTATATCATTTTGTAAAACAAAAGGTCTCAGGTGATTTACATTATCTTCTGGCCAAGAGGCTTGTTAAC
>NW_017192468.1:0-10267 GCF_001704415.2 Capra hircus
GCCTCTCGGGATTCCTCAAAACCCGAAAGGCCTCTCCAGAGCAACTCGCTTGGGGACTGGCCTTTCCTGAGGCCACCAGAGCGGTCCCTGAGGTCCCGTCTTAAGTTGAGAGCACCTGCACAACTCGAGAAAATCCAGGAGGTTCTTCCTCGCAGGCGAGATGAGGCCCATTTCCGCTGAGGCGTCTCGAGGATAATCACACCTAATATCTGGAACTTCCAAAGGGTCCTTCACACCCTTGCTGGCAACTCAAGAAGTTTCCGACATACCCGTCTCCACTCGAGACGAAGCACGAGAGTCCCGCCCACATCCAGAGGAGCCCCGTTTCCGCCTCATAGCTAGAGAGGAGGGATCCTTTCCCTGCGTGGTCGGGAAAGAGTTCCCGGCATTTCCCCGTCGCATCTCAAGTGGAGGCGCTCTGCACAGGAAAGGCCAGAGGAACTCCACGGTCGTGCCACGATTCCCAGAGTCCCCTAGATGTCTCAGTCCATTCCAAGGAACCCTGTTTTCCCTGCACTGCCTCGACTTTCAAGCCGAGGATTGACTCACACCACGGTGGCACGTGGGACAGCCCTGAGGGAAAAGCCTCATGGGAAAGCCTCGTGGGAAAGCACCGAGGGAAAGCCAATGATCCCATGATCCTCCCGACGGGAAGCATGATATTCCTGCTACAGCTCGGGAGGAAAGCAGCAAGTGCATGCCTCCACACGAGACGAAGACTCACTCCTCAGGGGATACTCCAGAAGTACCCCAAGATTCATGTCAGCACTGGAGAGGAATCCTCAGGTTCCGGCAGCGACTCCACACAAAGGTCTTAGGCCCCGACATTGACGGGAGAGGAATCCCGAGAGGCCCCCGAGCAACTCGAATGGGGAGAGACCTTAACTGAGGCCACCAGAGCGGGACCCGGAAGTCCCCGTCGTAAGTCTAGAGCACCTGCCGCAACTCGGAGAAAATCCAAGAGGTTCTCCCCTCCCAGGCGAGATGAGGCCCATTTCCGCTGAGGCGTCTCGAGGCTAATCACACCTAACCTCTGGAACTTTCAAAGGGTCCTTCACACCCTTGCTGCAATTCAAGAAGTTTCCCCCACATACCGTCTCCACTTCAGAGGAAGCACGAGAGTCCCGCCCACATCCAGAGGAGCACCGTTTCCGCCTCCTAGCTTGAGAGGAGGGATCCTTTCCCTGCGTGATCGGGAAAAATTTCCCCGGCGTTCCCGTCGCATCCCAAGAGGAGGCGCTCTCCACAGGAAAGGCGAGAGGAATTCCAGGGTCGTGACACCATTCCCAGAGTCCCCCAGATGTCTCCGTGAATTCCAGGGAAACCTCTTTTCCCTGCACTGCCTCGGCTTTCAAGCCGAGGATCGACTCACAACACGGTGGCACGTGGGAACAGCCCTGTGGGAAAGCCTCGTGGGAAAGCCTCGTGGGAAAGCCTCGAGGGAAAGCCACAGATCCCTTGATCCACGCGAAGGGAATCGTGACACTGCTCCTACAGCTCGGAAGGAAAGCCCAAGTGCATGCCCCAATTTGACGAGGACTGACTCCCATGGGGATACTCTAGAAGTACCCCTAAATCCATGTCAGCACTGGAGAGGAATCCTCAGATTCTGGCAACGACTCCACACAAGGACTTAGGCCCAGGCATCAACGGGAGAGGAATCCTAAGAGGCCCCGAGCAACTCGCATGGGACTGGCCTTCCCTGAGGCCACCAGAGCTTGTCCCTGTGGTCCCCGTCCTACGTGGAAAGCACCTGCCGCAACTCGAGAAAATCCAGGAGGTTCTCCCCTTCAGGCGAGATGAGGCCCATTTCCGCTGAGGCGTCTCGAGGCTAATCACACCTAACCTCTGGAACTTCCAAAGGGTACTTCACACCCTTGCCTGCAACTCAAGAAGTTCCCTGACATACCCGTCTTCACTCGAGAGGAAACACGAGAGTCCCGCCCACATCCAGAGGAGCCCCGTTTCCGCCTCATAGCTCGAGAGGATTGATTCTCTCCCTGTGTCGTCTGGAAAGGATTCCTGGCGTTCCCACGCATCTCAACAGGAGGCGATCTCCACAGGAAAGGCGAGAGGAAATCCAGGGTCGTGCCACCATTCCCAGAGTTCCCCAGATGTCTCAGTCCATTCCAGGGAAACCTGTTTTCCCTACACTGCCTCGAATTTCAAGCCGAGGATCGATTCACACCACAGTGGCACGTGGGACAGCCTTGTGGGAAAGCCTCGTGGGAAAGCCTCAAGGGAAAGCCACAGATCCCTTGATCCACGCGAAGGGAAGCGCGACACTGCTGCTACAGTTCGAGAGGAAAGCCCATGTGCATGCCCCCACTCGAGACGAGGACTGACTCCCCTGGGGAGACTCCAGAGGTTCCCAAGATCCATGTCAGCACTGGAGGGGAATCCTCAGGTTCCAGCAACGACTCCACACAAGGTCTTAGGCCCCAGGCATCGACGGGAGACGAATCCCGAGAGGCCCCCGAGCAACTCGCATGGGGACTGACCGTTCCTGAGGCCACCAGAGCGGGTCCCTGAGGTCCCCGTCGCAAGTCGAGAGCACCTGCCGCAACCCGAGAAAATCCAGGAGGTTGTCCCTGCAGGCGAGATGAGGCCCATTTCCAATGAGGCGTCTCGAAGCTAATCAAAACTAACCTCTGGAACTTCCAAAGGGTCCTTCACACCCTTGCTGCAACTCAAGAAGTTCCCCGACATACCCATCTCCACTCGAGAGGAAGCACGACAGTCCCGCCCACAACCAGAGGAGCCCCGTTTCTGCCTCCTAGCTCGAGAGGAGGGATCCTTTTCCTGCGTGGTCGGTCAAGTATTCCCGGCGTTCCGGTTGCATCTCAAGAGGAGGTGCTCTCAACAGGAAAGGTGAGAGGAACTCCAGGGTCGTGCCACCATTCCCAGAGTCCCAAAGATGTCTCAGTTAATTCCAATGAAAACTGTTTTCCCTGCACTGCCTCGACTTTCAAGCCGAGGATCGACTCACACCACGCTGGTACGTGGGACAGCCCTGTGGGAAAGCCTCGTGGGAAAGCCTCTTGGGAAAGCCTCGAGGGAAAGTAACAGATTCCTTGATCCACGCGAAGGGAAATGTGACACTGCTGCTACAGCTCGAGAGGAAAGTGCACGTGCATGCCCCCACTCGAGACGAGGACTGACACCCCTGGGGAGACTCCCGAAGTACCCCAAGATCCATGTCAGCACTGGAGAGGAATCCTCATGTACCGGAAACGAATCCACACAAGGTCTTAGGAACCGGCTTCGACAGGAGAGGAATCCTGTGAGGCCCCCTAGCACCTCGCATGGGGACTGGCCTTTCCTGAGGTCACCAGAGCGGGTCCCTGAGGTCTCTGTCGAAACTCGAGAGCACCTGCCGCAACTGGAGAAAATCCAGGAGGTTCTCCCCTCCAGGCGAGATGAGGCCCATTTCCGCTGAGGCGTCTCGAGGCTAATCACAACTAACCTCTGGAACTTCCAAAGGGTCTTCACACCCTTGCTGCAAGTCAAGAAGTTCTCCGACATACCCATCTCCACTGGAGAGGAAGGACGAGGGTCCCGCCCACATCCAGTGGAGCCCCGTTTCCGCCTCGTAGCTCGAGAAGAGGGATCCTTTCCCTTCGTCTTCGGGAAAGAATTCCAGGCCTTCGCGTCGCATATCAAGAGGAGGCGCTTTCAACAGGAAAGACGAGAGGAACTCCAGGGCCTTGCCAGCATTCCAAGAGTCCCCCAGATGTCTAAGTCCATTCAGGAAGAACCTGTTTTCCCTGCACTGCCTCGACGTTCACGCCGAGGATCGACTCACACCACCGTGGCACGTGGGACAGCCCTGTTGGAAAGCCTCGTGGGAAAGCCTCAATGGAAAGCGACAGATCCCTTGATCCACACGTCAGCAAGCGTGACACTGCTGCTACAGCTCGTGAGGAAATGGCAGGTGCATGCCCCCACACGAGATGAGGAATGACTCCCCTGGCGAGACTCCAGAAGTACGGAAAGATTCATGTCAGCACTGGAGAGGCATCCTCAGGGTTGGCCCCGACTCCAAAAAGGTCTTAGGCCCCGGTATCGACGGGAGAGGAATACAGAGAGGCTCCAGAGCAACTCGCTTGGGGACTGGCCTTTCCTGAGGCCACCAGAGCGGTCCCTGAGGTCCCGTCTTAAGTTGAGAGCACCTGCCACAACTCGAGAAAATCCAGGAGGTTCTTCCCTCCAGGCGAGATGAGGCCCATTTCCGCTGAGGCGTCTCGAGGATAATCACACCTAATATCTGGAACTTCCAAAGGGTCCTTCACACCCTTGCTGCAACTCAAGAAGTTTCCCGACATACCCGTCTCCACTCGAGACGAAGCACGAGAGTCCCGCCCACATCCAGAGGAGCCCCGTTTCCGCCTCATAGCTAGAGAGGAGGGATCCTTTCCCTGCGTGGTCGGGAAAGAGTTCCCGGCATTCCCGTCGCATCTCAAGTGGAGGCGCTCTGCACAGGAAAGGCCAGAGGAACTCCACGGTCGTGCCACGATTCCCAGAGTCCCCTAGATGTCTCAGTCCATTCCAGGAAACCCTGTTTTCCCTGCACTGCCTCGACTTTCAAGCCGAGGATTGACTCACACCACGGTGGCACGTGGGACAGCCCTGAGGGAAAGCCTCATGGGAAAGCCTCGTGGGAAAGCACCGAGGGAAAGCCAATGATCCCATGATCCTCCCGACGGGAAGCATGATATTGCCTGCTACAGCTCGGGAGGAAAGCACAAGTGCATGCCTCCACACGAGACGAAGACTCACTCCTCAGGGGATACTCCAGAAGTACCCCAAGATTCATGTCAGCACTGGAGAGGAATCCTCAGGTTCCGGCAGCGACTCCACACAAGGTCTTAGGCCCCGACATTGACGGGAGAGGAATCCCGAGAGGCCCCCGAGCAACTCGAATGGGGAGAGACCTTAACTGAGGCCACCAGAGCGGGACCCGAAGTCCCCGTCGTAAGTCTAGAGCACCTGCCGCAACTCGAGAAAATCCAAGGAGGTTCTCCCCTCCAGGCGAGATGAGGCCCATTTCCGCTGAGGCGTCTCGAGGCTAATCACACCTAACCTCTGGAACTTTCAAAGGGTCCTTCACACCCTTGCTGCAATTCAAGAAGTTCCCCCACATACCGTCTCCACTTCAGAGGAAGCACGAGAGTCCCGCCCACATCCAGAGGAGCACCGTTTCCGCCTCCTAGCTTGAGAGGAGGGATCCTTTCCCTGCGTGATCGGGAAAAATTTCCCGGCGTTCCCGTCGCATCCCAAGAGGAGGCGCTCTCCACAGGAAAGGCGAGAGGAATTCCAGGGTCGTGACACCATTCCCAGAGTCCCCCAGATGTCTCCGTGAATTCCAGGGAAACCTCTTTTCCCTGCACTGCCTCGGCTTTCAAGCCGAGGATCGACTCACAACACGGTGGCACGTGGGACAGCCCTGTGGGAAAGCCTCGTGGGAAAGCCTCGTGGGAAAGCCTCGAGGGAAAGCCACAGATCCCTTGATCCACGCGAAGGGAATCGTGACACTGCTCCTACAGCTCGGAAGGAAAGCCCAAGTGCATGCCCCCAATTTGACGAGGACTGACTCCCATGGGGATACTCTAGAAGTACCCCTAAATCCATGTCAGCACTGGAGAGGAATCCTCAGATTCTGGCAACGACTCCACACAAGGACTTAGGCCCAGGCATCAACGGGAGAGGAATCCTAAGAGGCCCCCGAGCAACTCGCATGGGGACTGGCCTTCCCTGAGGCCACCAGAGCTTGTCCCTGTGGTCCCCGTCCTACGTGGAAAGCACCTGCCGCAACTCGAGAAAATCCAGGAGGTTCTCCCCTTCAGGCGAGATGAGGCCCATTTCCGCTGAGGCGTCTCGAGGCTAATCACACCTAACCTCTGGAACTTCCAAAGGGTACTTCACACCCTTGCTGCAACTCAAGAAGTTCCCTGACATACCCGTCTTCACTCGAGAGGAAACACGAGAGTCCCGCCCACATCCAGAGGAGCCCCGTTTCCGCCTCATAGCTCGAGAGGATTGATTCTCTCCCTGTGTCGTCTGGAAAGGATTCCTGGCGTTCCCACGCATCTCAACAGGAGGCGATCTCCACAGGAAAGGCGAGAGGAAATCCAGGGTCGTGCCACCATTCCCAGAGTTCCCCAGATGTCTCAGTCCATTCCAGGGAAACCTGTTTTCCCTACACTGCCTCGAATTTCAAGCCGAGGATCGATTCACACCACAGTGGCACGTGGGACAGCCTTGTGGGAAAGCCTCGTGGGAAAGCCTCAAGGGAAAGCCACAGATCCCTTGATCCACGCGAAGGGAAGCGCGACACTGCTGCTACAGTTCGAGAGGAAAGCCCATGTGCATGCCCCCACTCGAGACGAGGACTGACTCCCCTGGGGAGACTCCAGAGGTTCCCCAAGATCCATGTCAGCACTGGAGGGGAATCCTCAGGTTCCAGCAACGACTCCACACAAGGTCTTAGGCCCCGGCATCGACGGGAGACGGAATCCCGAGAGGCCCCCGAGCAACTCGCATGGGGACTGACCGTTCCTGAGGCCACCAGAGCGGGTCCCTGAGGTCCCCCGTCGCAAGTCGAGAGCACCTGCCGCAACCCGAGAAAATCCAGGAGGTTGTCCCTGCAGGCGAGATGAGGCCCATTTCCAATGAGGCGTCTCGAAGCTAATCAAAACTAACCTCTGGAACTTCCAAAGGGTCCTTCACACCCTTGCTGCAACTCAAGAAGTTCCCCGACATACCCATCTCCACTCGAGAGGAAGCACGACAGTCCCGCCCACAACCAGAGGAGCCCCGTTTCTGCCTCCTAGCTCGAGAGGAGGGATCCTTTTCCTGCGTGGTCGGTCAAGTATTCCCGGCGTTCCGGTTGCATCTCAAGAGGAGGTGCTCTCAACAGGAAAGGTGAGAGGAACTCCAGGGTCGTGCCACCATTCCCAGAGTCCCAAAGATGTCTCAGTTAATTCCAATGAAAACTGTTTTCCCTGCACTGCCTCGACTTTCAAGCCGAGGATCGACTCACACCACGCTGGTACGTGGGACAGCCCTGTGGGAAAGCCTCGTGGGAAAGCCTCTTGGGAAAGCCTCGAGGGAAAGTAACAGATTCCTTGATCCACGCGAAGGGAAATGTGACACTGCTGCTACAGCTCGAGAGGAAAGTGCACGTGCATGCCCCCACTCGAGACGAGGACTGACACCCCTGGGGAGACTCCCGAAGTACCCCAAGATCCATGTCAGCACTGGAGAGGAATCCTCATGTACCGGGAAACGAATCCACACAAGGTCTTAGGAACCGGCTTCGACAGGAGAGGAATCCTGTGAGGCCCCCTAGCACCTCGCATGGGGACTGGCCTTTCCTGAGGTCACCAGAGCGGGTCCCTGAGGTCTCTGTCGAAACTCGAGAGCACCTGCCGCAACTGGAGAAAATCCAGGAGGTTCTCCCCTCCAGGCGAGATGAGGCCCATTTCCGCTGAGGCGTCTCGAGGCTAATCACAACTAACCTCTGGAACTTCCAAAGGGTCTTCACACCCTTGCTGCAAGTCAAGAAGTTCTCCGACATACCCATCTCCACTGGAGAGGAAGGACGAGGGTCCCGCCCACATCCAGTGGAGCCCCGTTTCCGCCTCGTAGCTCGAGAAGAGGGATCCTTTCCCTTCGTCTTCGGGAAAGAATTCCAGGCCTTCGCGTCGCATATCAAGAGGAGGCGCTTTCAACAGGAAAGACGAGAGGAACTCCAGGGCCTTGCCAGCATTCCAAGAGTCCCCCAGATGTCTAAGTCCATTCAGGAAGAACCTGTTTTCCCTGCACTGCCTCGACGTTCACGCCGAGGATCGACTCACACCACCGTGGCACGTGGGACAGCCCTGTTGGAAAGCCTCGTGGGAAAGCCTCAATGGGAAAGCGACAGATCCCTTGATCCACACGTCAGCAAGCGTGACACTGCTGCTACAGCTCGTGAGGAAATGGCAGGTGCATGCCCCACACGAGATGAGGAATGACTCCCCTGGCGAGACTCCAGAAGTACGGAAAGATTCATGTCAGCACTGGAGAGGCATCCTCAGGGTTGGCCCCGACTCCAAAAAGGTCTTAGGCCCCGGCATCGACGGGAGAGGAATACAGAGAGGCTCCAGAGCAACTCGCTTGGGGACTGGCCTTTCCTGAGGCCACCAGAGCGGTCCCTGAGGTCCCGTCTTAAGTTGAGAGCACCTGCCACAACTCGAGAAAATCCAGGAGGTTCTCCCCTCCAGGCGAGATGAGGCCCATTTCCGCTGAGGCGTCTCGGAGGCTAATCACACCTAACCTCTGGAACTTCCAAAGGGTCCTTCACACCCTTGCTGCAACTCAAGAAGTTCCCCGACATACCCGTCTCCACTCGAGAGAAGCACGGGAGTCCCGCCCACATCCAGAGGAGCCCCATTTCCGCCTCCATAGCTACGAGAGGAGGGATCCTTTCCCTGCGTGGTCGGGAAAGAGTTCCCGGCGTTCCCGTCGCATCTCAAGAGGAGGCGCTCTGCCACAGGAAAGGCGAGAGGAACTCCAGGTCGTGCCACGATTCCCAGAATCCCCCAGATGTCTCAGTCCATTCAGGGAAACCTGTTTTCCCTGCACTGCCTCGACTTTCAAGCCGAGGATTGACTCACACCACGGTGGCACGTGGGACAGCCCTGTGGGAAAGCCTCGTGGGAAAGCCTCGTGGGAAAGCCCGAGGGAAAGTCCACAGATCCCTTGATCCTCCCGACAGGGAAGCATGATACTTCCTGCTACAGCTCGGAGGAAAGCCACAAGTGCATGCCTCCACTACGAGACGAAGACTCACTCCTCAGGGATACTCCAGAAGTTACCCAAGATCCATGTCAGCACTGGAGAGGAATCCTCAGGTTCCGGCAGCGACTCCACACAAGGTCTTAGGCCCCCGACATTGACGGGAGAGGAATCCCGAGAGGCCCCCGAGCAACTCGAATGGGAGAGACCTTAACCTGGAGGCCACCAGAGCGGGACCCGAGAGTCCCCGTCGTAAGTCTGAGAGCACCTGCCGCAACTCCGAGAAAATCCAAGAGGTTCTCCCCTCCAGGCGAGATGAGGCCCATTTCCGCTGAGGCGTTCTCGAGGCTAATCACACCTAACCTCTGGAACTTTCAAAGGGTCCTTCACACCTTGCTGCAATTCAAGAAGTTCCCCCACATACCGTCTCCACTTCAGAGGAAGCACGAGAGTCCCGGCCCACATCCAGAGGAGCACCGTTTCGCCTCCTAGCTGAGAGGAGGGATCCTTTCCCTGCGTGATCGGGAAAATTTCCCCGGCGTTCCCGTCGCATCCCAAGAGGAGGCGCTCTCCACAGGAAAGGCGAGAGGAATTCCGGGTCGTGACACCATTCCCAGAGTCCCCAGATGTCTCCGTGAATTCCAGGGAAACCTCTTTTCCCTGCACTGCCTCGGCTTTCAAGCCGAGGATCGACTCACACCACGGTGGCACGTGGGACAGCCCTGTGGGAAAGCCTCGTGGGAAAGCCTCGTGGGAAAGCCTCGAGGGAAAGCCACAGATCCCTTGATCCACGCGAAGGGAAGCGTGACACTGCTCCTACAGCTCGGAAGGAAAGCCCAAGTGCATGCCCCCATTTGACGAGGACTGACTCCCTGGGGATACTCTAGAAGTACCCCTAAATCCATGTCAGCACTGGAGAGGAATCCTCAGATTCTGGCAACGACTCCACACAAGGACTTAGGCCGCAGGCATCGACGGGAGAGGAATCCAAGAGGCCCCCGAGCAACTCGCATGGGGAACTGGCCTTCCCTGAGGCCACCAGAGCTTGTCCCTGTGGTCCCCGTCGTGGAAAGCACCTGCCGCAACTCGAGAAAATCCAGGAGGTTCTCCCCTTCAGGCGAGATGAGGCCCATTTCCGCTGAGGCGTCTCGAGGCTAATCACACCTAACCTCTGGAACTTCCAAAGGGTACCTTCACACCCTTGCTGCAACTCAAGAAGTTCCCCGACATACCCGTCTTCACTCGAGAGGAAACACGAGAGTCCGGCCCACATCCAGAGGAGCCCGTTTCCGCCTCATAGCTCGCGAGAGGATTGATTCTCTCCTGTGGTCGTCTGGAAAGGATTCCTGGCGTTCCCACGCATTCTCAACAGGAGGCGATCTCCACAGGAAAGGCGAGAGGAAATCCAGGGTCGTGCCACCATTCCCAGAGTCCCCAGATGTCTCAGTCATTCCAGGGAAACCTGTTTTTCCCTACACTGCCTCGA
>NW_017192469.1:0-10264 GCF_001704415.2 Capra hircus
ATCGCCCATAAAGAGAGTCCGAAAGGCCACTATCCAGAGGACCTAGTTTCCGCCTCTAGCCTACTAGGGAACGGGATTCCGTCCCTTTGGGCGTCGGTTCTCTCGGGAAAGCGATCGACAGGCGTTGGTTTTCCGCGCATCTCAGAGGACGGCAGCTCTCCACAGGAAAAGGCAAGAGCTGAGAGGAACATCGCCTAGTGCTCGCGTGGCCCACCAGTTCCAAGGGCTTTGAGTCGCGCCCAGATGTCTCAAGTCCCAATTCGCAGGGAAAAACCTGTCTTTCCCTACTCTAAAATGCTCCTCGACTTTCTTACAGCCGTGAAAAGGAAGAGGGCTCGAGCTCAACACCACTTGGCGTGCTTCAGCTGGGACAGCTTGGAAAGCCTCTGGAGAGACCAAGTGAAGCGGGGACAAGACATCGAGGAAAGCCACAGATCCCTGATCAACCCGCAGAAGGCAGCGTGCCACGTTGCCTGCCCTTTAGTGCAGCCATCGAGAGGTAAAGTCGCCACGTTCCAATGCCCCCGCACTCGAGTCTTGAACGAGTCTAATCGACTCCCCTGGGGAAGACTAACCACGAAGGACCTAAGAATCCATGAGTCAGCACCATGTTTTAGATGACATCTCAAGCTTCCAAGCACCGTCTCCAACACCAAGGTATCTTAGGCCTTCCTGGCCGCAATCGCGTAACGTGAGAGGAATCCCGAAGGCCTGCGAGCGCCAACCTCGCATGGGGATGCGCGCGTGTTCGGAGCGAAGAGACCACCAGAGAGCGTGACGGGTCCCCCCCATGAGGCGCTACTCCCCGTCGTCAAGCGACGCTCCACGCAAGCAGCCTGCCTACAACCACGAAAGAAGAAATCCAGCCCCCGCATATTCAGTGTTCTCTCTGCCCTCGCCCAGCTCGACGAAGGAGCGTCCCATATTCCACCGCAAGACAAGTCTCGAGCGCTAATTCATACATCTTAACATCTGGGACAGCTTCCAAAGCGACGTCTTGTGCAAACCTACTGCTAGCAACACTTGCCAAGAATCCCCTTCACGACATCACCCGGTCTAGGGCCAACTCGAGGCAGCCAAGTCACAAAGGAGCTCCCGCCCACATCCAGAGGAGCCCCGTTTCCACCTCCTAGCTCGAGACGAGGGATCCTTTCCCTGCGTGTTCTGGAAAGAATTCCCGGCGTTCCCGTCGCATCTCTAGAGGAGGCGCTCTCCACAGGAAAGGCGAGAGGAACTCCAGGGTCGTGCCACCATTCACAGAGTCCCCAGATGTCTCCGTCCATTCCAGGGAAACATTTTTTCCCCTGCACCTCGACTTTCAAGCCGAGGATCGACTCACACCAGGTGCCACTGGGACAGCCCTGTGGGAAAGCCTCGTGGGAAAGCCTCGTGGGAAAACCTTGAGGGAAAGCCCCTGATCCCTTGATCCACGTGAAGGGAAGCGTGACATGCTGCTACTGCTTGGAGGAAAGCCCACATGCATGCCTCCTCTCGAACGAGGACTGACTCCCCTGGGGAGACTTCAGAAGTACCCCAAGATCCATGTCAGCACTGGAGAGGAATGCTCAGTTCCGGCACCGACTCCACACAATATCTTTGGCCCGGGCATAGACGGGAGAGGAATCCCGTGACGCCACCGAGCAACTCGCATGTGGACTGGACTTTGCTGAGGCCACCAGAGCGGGTCCCTGAGGTCCCCGTCGGTAAGTCGAGAGCAAGTGCCGCAACTGGAGAAAATCCAGGAGGTTTCTCCCCTCCAGGCGAGATGAGGCCCATTTTCCGCTGAGGCGTCTCGAGGCTAATCACACGTAACCTCTGGAACTTCCAAGGGTCCTTCACACCCTTGCTGCAGCTCAAGGAGTTCCCCGACATACCCCGTCTCCACTCGAGAGGAAGCACGCGAGTCACGCCCACATCCAGAGGAGCCCCGTTTCCGCCTCCTAGCTCGAGAGGAGCGATCCTTTCCCTGCGTGGTCGGGAAAGAATTCCCGGCGTTCCCGTCGCATCTCAAGAGGAGGCGCTCTCCACGGGAAAGGCGAGAGGAACTCCAGGGTCGTGCCACCATTCCAGAATCCCCCAGATGTCTCAGTCCATTCCAGGGAAACCTTTTTTCCCTGCAAGTGCCTCGACTTTCAAGGCCGAGGATCGACTCACACCACGGTAGCACGAGGGACAGCCCTGTGGGAAAACCTTGTGGGAAAGCCTCGTGGGAAAGCCTGGAGGGAAAGCCACAGATCCCTTGATCCACGCGATAGGGAAGCGCAACACTGCTGCTAAAGCTTGGGACGTACGCCCACGTGCATGCCCCCACTCTAGACGAGAACTGACTCCCCTGCGGAGACTCCAGAAGTACTCCAAGATCCATGTCAGCACTGGGAGAGGAATCCTCATGTTCCGGCAACTGACTCCACACAAGGTCTTAGGCCCCATCATCGACGGGAGAGGAAACCCGAGAGGCCCCCGAGCAACACGCATGGGGACTGGCCTTTCCTGAGGCCACCAGAGCGGGTCCTTGAGGTCCCCGTCGTAAGTCGAGAGCACCTGCTGCAACTCGAGAAAATGCAGGAGGTTCTCCCCTCCAGGCGAGATGAGGCCCAATTCCGCTGAGGCGTCTTGAGGCTAATCACACCTAAACTCTTGAACTTCCTTAGGATCCTTCACAAGCTTGCTGCAACTCAAGAAGTTCTCCGACATACCCTTCTCCACTCGAGAGTAAGACCGAGAGTCCCGCCCACATACAGAGGAGCCCCGTTTCCGCCTCCTAGCTCGAGAGGAGGGATCCTTTCCCTGCGTGGTCGGGCAAAGAATTCCCCGGCGTTCCCGTCGCATCTCAAGAGGAGGCGCTCTTGACAGGAAAGGCGAGAGGAACTCCAGGGTCGTGCCACCATTCCCAGAGTGCCCCAGATGTCTCAGTCCATTCCAGGGAAACCTGTTTTCCCTGCACTGCCTTGACTTTCAAGCTGAGGATCGACTCACACCAAGGTGGCACGTGGGACAGGTCTGTGGGAAAGCCTCGTGGGAAAGCCTCGTGGGAAAGCCTCGAGGGAAAGCCACAGATCCCTTGATCCACGGGAAGGGAAGCGGGACACTGCTGCTACAGCTCGGGAGGAAAGCGCACGTGCATGCCTCCACTCGAGACGAGGAATGACGCCCCTGGGGAGAATCCAGAAGTGCCCCAAGATCCATGACAGCACTGGAGAGGATTCCTCTGGTTCCGGACACCGGACTCCACACAAGTCCTTAGGCCCCAGCATCGACGGGAGGGGAATCCCGAGTGGCCCCTGAGCAACTCGCATGGGGACTGGCCTTTCCTGAGGCCACCAGGTCGGGTCCCTGAGGTCCCCGTCGTAAGTCGTGAGCACCTGCCGCAACTCGAGAAAATCCAGGAGGTTCTCCCCTCCAGGAGAGATGAGGCCCATTTCCGCTGAGGCGTCTTGAGGCTTATCACACCTAACCTCTGGAACTTCCAAAGGGTTCTTCACACCCCGTTTCCGCCTCCAAGCTCGAGAGGAGGGATCCTTTCCCTAGTACTCGGGAAAAAATTCCCGGCGTTCCCATCGCATCTCAAGAGGAGGCAATCTCTACAAGAAAGGCGATAGGAACTCCAGGGTCGTGCCACCATTCCCAGAGTCCCCCAGATGTCTCAGTCCATTCCAGGGAAAACTGTTTTCCCTGCACTGACTCGACTTTCAAGCCGAGGATCGACTCGCACCACGGTGGCACGTGGGACAGCCCTGTGGGAAAGCCTCGTGGGAAAGCCTCGAGGGAAAGCCACAGATCCTTTGATCCACGCGAAGGGAAGCATGACACTGCTGCTACAGCTCGCGAAGAAAGCGCTTGTGCATGCCCCCAATTGAGACAAGGACTGACTCCCCTGGGAAGATTCCAGAAGTACCCAAGATCAATGTCAGCACAGGAGAGGAATGCTCAGGTTCCGGCACCGACTCCATACAAGATTTTGGGCCCTGGCATCGACGGGAGAGGAATCCCTAGAGGCCCCCGATCAACTCGCATGGGGACTGGCCTTTCCTGAGGCCACCAGAGCGGGTCCCTGAGATCCCAGTCGTAAGTCGAGAGCACGTGCCGCGACTTGAGAAAATCCAGGAGGTTCTCCCTTCCAGGCGAGATGAGGCCCATTTCCGCTGAGGCATCTCGAGGCTAATCACACCTAACCTCTGGAACTTCCAAAGGGTCATTCACACCCTTGCTGCAACTCAAGAAGTTCCCCGATATACCCGTCTCCACCCGAGAGGAAGCACAAGAGTTCCGCCCACCTCCAGAGGAGCCTTGTTTCCGCCTCCTAGCTCGAGAGGAGGGATCCTTTCCCTGCGTGGTCGGCAAAGAATTCCCGGCGTTCACGTCGCATCCGAAGAGGAGGCGCTCTCGACAGGAAAGGCGAGAGGAACTCCAGGGTCGTGCCACCATTCCCAGAGTGCCCCAGATGTCTCAGTCCATTCCAAGGAAACCTGTTTTCCCTGCACTGCCTCGACTTTCAAGCCGAGGATCGACTCACACCAAGGTGGTATGTGGGATAGCTCTGTGGGATAGCTCTGTGGGAAAGCCTCGTGGGAAAGCCTCGTGGGAAAGCCTCGAGGGAAAGCCACAGATCCCTTGATCCACGGGAAGGGAAGCGCGACACTGCTGCTACAGCTCGGGAGGAAAGCGCACGTGCATGTCCCCACTCGAGACGAGGAATGACGCCCCTTGGGAGACTCCAGAAGTGCCCCAAGATCCATGTCAGAACTGGAGAGGAATCCTCTGGTTCCGGCACCGACTCCACTCAAGAACTTAGGCCCCAGCATCGACGGGAGAGGAATCCCGAGAGGCCCCCGAGCAACTCGCATGGGGACTGGCCTTTCCTGAGGCCACCAGAGCGGGTCCCTGTGGTCCCCGTCGTAAGTCGAGAGCACCTGCCGCAACTCGAGAACATCCACAAGGTTCTCTACTCCAGGCGAGATGAGGCCCATCTTCGCTGAGACGACTCGAGGTTAATCACATCTAACATCTGGAACTTCCAAAGTGTCCTTTACACCCTTGCTGCAACTCAAGAAGTTCCCCGACATACCCGTCTCCACTTGAGAGGAACCACGAGAGTCCCGGCCACATCCAGAGGAGCCCCGTTCCCGACTCCTAGCTCGAGAGGAGGGATCCTTTCCCTGCATGTTCGGGAAAGAATTCCCGGCGTTCCCGTCGCATCTCAAGAGGAGGCGCTCTCCACAGTAAAGGCGAGAGGAACTCCAGGGTCGTGCCACCATTCCCAGAGACAACCAGATGTCTCCGTCCATTCCAGGGAAACCTGTTTTCCCTGCACTGCCTCCACTTTCAAGCCGAGGATCGACTCACACCACGGTGGCACGTGGGACAGCCCTGTGGGAAAGCATTGTGGGAAAGCCTCGTGGGAAAGCCTAGAGGGAAAGCCCCTGAACCCTTGAACCACGCGAAGGGAAGCGTGACACTGCTGCTACAGCTCGGAAGTAAAGCGCACGTGCCTGCCCCCACTCGAGACGAGGACTGACTCCCCTGGGGAGACTCCAGAAGTACCCCAAGATCCATGTCAGAACTGGAGAGGAATCCTCAGGTTCTGGCACTGACTCCACACAAGTTCTTAGGCCCCAGCATCGACGGGAGAGGAATCCCGAGAGGCCCATGAGAAACTCGCATGGGGACTGGCCTTTCCTGAGGCCACCAGAGCGGGTCCCTGAGGTCCTCGTCGTAAGTCGAGAGCACCTGCCGCAACTCGAGGAAATCAAGGAGGTTCTCCCCTCCAGGCGAGATGAGGCCCATTTCCGCTGAGGCGTCTCGAGGCTATTCACACCTAACCTCTGGAACTTCCAAAGGGTCCTTCACACCCTTGCTGCAGCTCAAGAAGTTCCCGGACATACCCGTCTCCACTCGAGAGGAAGCAGGCGAGTCACGCCCTCATCCAGAGGAGCCCCGTTTCCGCCTCCTAGCTCGAGAGGAGGGATCCTTTCCCTGCGTGGTCGGGAAAGAATTCCCGGCGTTCCCGTCGCATCTCAAGAGGAGGTGCTCTCCACAGGAAAGGCGAGAGGAACTCCAGGGTCGTGCCACCATTCCCAGAGTCCCCCAGATGTCTCAGTTCTTTTCCAGGGAAAACTGTTTTCCCTGCACTGCCTCAACTTTCAAGCCGAGGATGGACACACACCACGGTGGCACGCAGGACAGCCCTTTGGGAAAGCCTCGTGGGAAAGCCTCGTGGGAAAGCCTCGTGGGAAAGCCTCGTGGGAAAGCCTCGTGGGAAAGCCTCGAGGGAAAGCCACAGATCCCTTGATCCACGGGAAGGGAAGCGTGACACTGCTGCTACAGCTCGGGAGGAAAGCGCATGTGCATGCCCCCACTCGAGCCGAGGACTGACTCCCCTGGGGAGACTCCAGAAGTACCCCAAGATCCATGTCAGCACTGGAGAGGAATCCTCAGGTTCCGGCACCGACTCCACACAAGGTCTTAGGCCCCGGCATCGACGGGAGGGGAATCCCGAGAGTCCCCCGTGCAACTCGCATGGGGACTGGCCTTTCCTGAGGCCACCAGAGCGAGTCCTTGAGGTCCCCGTCGTAAGGCGAGAGCCCCTGCCGCAACTCGAGAAAATCCAGGAGGTTCTGCCCTCCAGGCCAGATGAGGCCCATTTCCGCTGAGGCGTCTCTAGGCTAATCACATCTAAAATCTGGAACTTTCAAAGGGTCCTTCACACCCTTGCTGCAACTCAAGAAGTTACCCGACAATCCCGTCTCCACTCGAGAGGAAGCACGAGAGTCCCGCCCACATCCAGAGGAGCCCCATTTCCGTCTCCTAGCTCAAGAGGAGGGATCCTTTCCTTGCGTGTTCGGGAAAGAATTCGCGGCGTTCCTGTCGCATCTCAAGAGGAGGCGCTCTTCACAGGAAAGGCGAGAGGAACTCTAGGGTCGTGCCACCATTCCCAGAGTCCCCCAGATGTCTCAGTCCATTCCAGGGGAAACTGTTTTCCCTGCACTGCCTCGACTATCATGCTGAGGATCGACCCACACCATGGTGGCACGTGGAACAGCCCTGTGGAAAAGCCATGTGGGAAAGCCTCGTGGGAAAGCCTCGAGGGAAAGCCACAGATCCCTTGATTCACGTGAGGGGAAGCGTGACACTGCTGCTACAGCTTGGGAGGAAGGCGCACGTGCATTCTCCCACTCGAGACGAGGACTGACTCCCCTGGGGAGACTCCAGAAGTACCCCAAGATCCATGTCAGCACTGGAGACGAATCCTCAGGTTCCGACCCGGACCCCACACAAGGTCTTAGGCCCTGGTATAGATGGGAGACGAATCCCGAGAGGCCTCCTAGCAACTTGCATGAGGACTGGACTTTATTGAGCCCAACAGATCTCGTCCCTGATGTCCCACTCATAACTCGAGAGCACCTCTCTCAACTCAACAAAATCCAGGAGGATTTCCCCTCCAGGCGAGATGAGGCCCTTTTCCGCTGAGGCGTCTCGACGCTAATCACACCTAATATCTGGAATTTCCAAAGACTCTTTCAAACCCTTGTACAACTCAAGAATTTCCCACAGGAACGTCTCCACTCGGGAGCAAAAGCTACGGTCTCACTCACATTTAGATGTTCCATTTTTCCGCATCTTTGTGGGGAATGAGGGACCCTTACACATCACCTGAATTTCGGGATTACTCTCCAGACGACGCCGAGGCCTAAGACCTTGTGTTGAGTCAGGGCCCAAATCTGAATTCGCTAGGAGGTGAAAACCTCCTGTTAACACTCACTTGGTTTAAGGGATCTGTGGCTTTCCCTCGAGGCTTTCCCAGGAGGCTTTCGCAAGGGCTGTCCCACGTGCCACCGTGGTGTGAGTCGATCCTCGCCTTGAAAGTCGAGGCAGTGCAGGGAAAACAGGTTTCCCTGGAATGGACTGAGACATTTGGGGGACTCTGGGAATGGTGGCACGACCCTGGAGTTCCTCTCGCCTTTCCTGTGGACAGCGCCTCCTCTTGAAATGTGACGGGAACGCCGGGAATTCTTTCCCGACCACGCAGGGAAAGGATCCCTCCTCTCGAGCTAGGAGGCGGAAACGGGGCTCTTCTGGATGTGGGCGGAACTCTCGTGCTTCCTCTTGAGTGGAGACGGGTATGTCGGGGAACTTCTTGAATTGCAGCAAGGGTGTGAAGAACCCTATGGAAGTTCCAGAGGTTAGATGTGATTAGCCTCGAGACACCTCAGCGCAAATGGGCCTCATCTCGCCTGGAGGGGAGAACCTCCTGGATTTTCTCGAGTTGCGGCAGGTGCTCTCGACTTACGACGGGGACCTCAGGGACCCGCTCTGGTGTCCTCAGGAAATGCCAGTCCCCTTGCGAGTTGCTCGGGTGCTTCTCGGGATTCCTCTCCCGTTGATGCCGGGGCCTAAGACCTTGTGTGGAGTCAGTGCCGGAACCTGAGGATTCCTCTCCAGTGCTGAAATGGATCTTGGCGTTCTTCTGGAGTCTCCCCCGGGGAGTCAGTCCTCATCTCGAGTGGGGGCATGCACGTGTGCTTTCCTCCCGAGCTGTAGCAACAGTGTCACGTTTCCTTTCGCGTGGATCAAGGGATCTGTGGCTTTCCCTCGAGGCTTTCCCACGAGGCTTTCCCACGAGGCTTTCCCACAGGGCTGTCCCACGTGCCACCTTGGTGTGAGTCGATCCTCAGATTGACAGTAGAGGCAGTGCACGGAAAACAGGTTTCCCTGGAATGGACTGATACATCTGGGGGACTCTGGGAATGGTAGCAAGACCCTGGAGTCCCTGTCGCCTTTTCTCTGGAAAGCGCCTCCTCTTGAAATGCGACGGGAACGCCGTGAATTCTTTCCCGACCACGCAGGGAAAGGATCCCTCCTCTCGAGCTAGGAGGCGGACACGGGGCTCCTCTGGATGTGGGCGGGACTCTCGTGCTTCCTCTCGAGTGGAGACGGGTATGTCGGGGAACGTCTTGAGTTTGCAGCAAGGGTGTGAAGGACCGTTTGGAAGTTCCAGAGGTTAGGTGTGATTAGCCTCGAGACGCCTCAGCGGAAATGGGCCTCATCTCGCCTGGAGGGGAGAACCTCCTGGATTTTCTCGAGTTGCGGCAGGTGCTCTCGACTTACGACGGGGACCTCAGGGACCCGCTGTGGTGTCCTCAAGAAAAGAGTGTCCCCTTGCGAGTTGCTCGGGGGCCTCTCATGATTCCTCTCCAGTCAATGCCGGTGCCGAAGATCTTGTGTGGAGCCGGTGCCGAAACCTGAGGATTCCTCTCCCAGTGCTGACATGGACCTAGGAGTACTTCTGGGAGTCTCCCCAGGGGTGTTAGTCCTCGTCTCGAGTGGGGGCATGCACGTGTGCTTTTCTCCCGAGCTGTAGCAGCAGTGTCACGCTTCCGTTCGCCTGGATCAAGGGATCTGTGGCTTTCCCTCCAGGCTTTCCCACAGGGCTGTCCCAAGTGCCACCGTGGTGTGAGTCGATCCTCGGCTTGAAAGTCGAGGCAGTGCAGGGAAAACAGGTTTCCCTGGAATGGACTGAGACATCTGGGGGGACTCTGGGAATGGTGGCACGACCCTGGAGTTCCTCTCGCCTTTCCTGTGGAGAGCGCCTCCTCTTGAGATGCGACTGGGAACGCAGGGAATTCTTTTCCGACCACACAGGGAAAGGATCCTCCTCTCGAGCTAGGGAAGCGGAAACGGGGCCTCCTCTGGGATGTGGGCAGAACTCTCGTGCTTCCTCTCAAGTGGAGACGGGAATGTCGGGGAACTTCTTGAGTTGCCGCAAGGGTTTGAAGAACCCCATGGAAATTCCAGAGGTTAGGTGTTATTAGCCTGGAGACGCCTCAGCGGAAATGGGCCTCATATCGGCTGGAGGGGAGAACCTTCTGGATTTTCTCGAGTTGCAGCAGGTGCTCTCGATGAACGATGGGGACCTCAGAGACCCGCTCTGGTGGCCTCAGGAAAGGCCAGTCCCCAAGCGAGTTGCTCGGGGTCCTCTCGAGATTCGTCTCCTTCGATATCGGGGTCTAAGACCTTGTGGGGAATCGGTGTCAGAACCTGAGGATTCCTCTCCAGTGCTGACATGGATCTTGAGGTACTTCTGGAGTCTCCCCAGGGGAGTCAGTCCTCTCTCAAGTGGGGGCATGTACGTGTGCTTTCCTCCGAGCTGTAGCAGCAGTGTCACGCTTCCCTTCGCGTGGATCCAGGGATCTGTGGCTTTCCCTCGAGGCTTTCCACGAGGCTTTCCTCGAGGCTTTCCCACGAGGCTTTCCCTCGAGGCTTTCCC
>NW_017192470.1:0-10264 GCF_001704415.2 Capra hircus
TCCCACAGGCTGTCCGCCGACCGTGCCCACCAGTTGTGGTGTGAGTCTATCCTCGCTGAAAGTCGAGGCAGTGCAGGGGAAACAGGTTTCCCTGGAATGGACTGAGACATCTGGGGTGACTCTGGTATGGTGGCTCGACCCTGGAGTTCCTGTCGGCCTTTCCTGTGGAGAGCACCTCATCTTGAGATGCGACGGGAATGCCAGGAATTCTTTTCCAGACAAGCAGGGAAAGGATCCTCCCTCTCGAGTTAGGAGAGGCGGAAAGGGGGCTCCTCTGATGTTGTCGGGACTCTTGTGCTTCCTCTCGAGTGGAGACGGGTATGTCGGGGAACTTCTTGAGTTGCAGCAAGGGTGTGAATCACCCTTTGGAAGTTTCAGAGGTTAGATGTGATTAGCCTCGAGAAGCCTCAGCGGAAATGGGCCTCATCTCGCCTGGAAGGGAGAACCTCCTGGATTTTCTCGAGTTGCGGCAGGTGCTCTCGACTTACAACGGGGACCTCAGGGACACGCTCTGGTGGCCTCAGGAAAGGACAGTCCCCATGACAGTTGCTCGGGGCCTATCGGGATTCCTCTCCCGTCGATGCCGGGGCCTAAGACCTTGTGTGGAGTCGTTTGCGGAACCTGAGGATTCCTCTCCAGGGCTGGCATGGATCTTGGGGTACTTCTGGAGTCTCCCCAGGGGAGTCAGTCCACGTCTCGAGTGGGGGCATGCACGTGCGCTTTCCTCCCCAGCTCTAGAGCCGTGTCACGCTTCCCGTCGAGTGGATCAAGGGATCTGTGGCTTTCCCTAGAGGCTTTCCCACAGGGCTGTCCCACGTGTCACCCGCCGTGAGTCGATCCTCGGCTTGAAAGTCGAGGCAGGTGCAGGGAAAACAGGTGTCCCTGGAATGGACGGAGACATCTGGGGGACTCTGGGAATGGTGGCACGTCCCTGGAGTTCCTCTCGCCTTTCCTGTGTAGAGCACCTCATCTTGAGATGCGACGGGAACGCCAGGAATTCTTTACAGACCAGGCAGGGAAAGGATCCCTCCTCTCGAGCTAGGAGGCGGAAACGGGGCTCCTCTGGATGTGGGCTGGACTCTCCTGCTTCCTCTCTCAGTGGAGACGGGTATGTCGGGGAACTTCTAGAGTTGCAGCAAGGGTGTGAAGGACCGTTTGGAAGTTTCAGAGGTTAGGTGTGATTAGCCTCGAGAAGCCTCAGCGGAAATGGGCCTCATCTCGCCTGGAGGGAGAACCTCCTGGATTTTCTCGAGTTTCGGCAGGGCTCTCGACTTACGACGGGGACCTCAGGGACCCGCTCTGGTGGCCTCAGGAAAGGCCAGTCCCCATGCGAGTTGCTCGGGGCCTCTCGGGATTCCTCTCCCGTCGATGCTGGGGCCTAAGATCTTGTGTGGAGGGGGTGTCGGAACCTGAGGATTCCTCTCCAGTGCTGACATGGATCTTGGGGTAATTCTGGAGTCTCCCCTGGGGAGTCAGTCCTCGTCTCGAGTGGGGGCATGCACGTGCGCTTTCCTCCCGAGCTGTAGCAGCAGTGTCACCCTTCCCTTCGCGTGGATCAAGGGATCTGTGCCTTGCCCTCGAGGCTTTCCCACGAGGCTTTCCCACAGGGTTGTCCCACGTGCCACCGTGGTGTGAGTCGATCCTCAGCTTGAAAGTCCAGGCAGTGCAGGGAAAACAGGTTTCCTTGGAATGGACGGAGACATTTAGTTGACTCTGGGAATGGTGGCCACGACCCTGGAGTTCCTCTCGCCTTTCCTGTGGAGAGCGCCTCCTCTTGAGATACGACGGGAACGCCGGGAATTCTTTCCCGGACCACGCAGGGAAAGGATCCCACCTTTCGAGTTATGATACGGAAACGGGGCTCTTCTGGATGTGGCGGGACTCTTGTGCTTCCTCTCAAGTGGAGACGGTTATGTCGGGGAACTTCCTTGAGTTGCAGCAAGGGTGTGAAGGACCTTTGGACGTTCCAGATGTTAGAATTGATTAGCCTCGAGACGCCTCAGCGGAAATGGCCTCATCTCGCCTGGAGGGGAGAACCTCCTGGATTTTCTCGAGTTGCAGCTGAACTCTCGACTTACGACTTGGACCTCAGAGACATGCTCTGGTGGCCTCATGAAAGGCCAGTCCTCATGCAAGTTGCTCGTGGGCTTCTCGGGATTCCTCTCCGTCCATGCCGGGGCAAGACCTTGTGTGGAGTCAGTGCCGGAACCTGGAGATTCCTCTCCAGTGCCGACATGGATCTTCGGGGACTTCTGGAGTCTCCCCAGGGGCGTCAGACCTCGGCTCGAGTGGGGGCATGCACGTGCGCTTTCCTCCCGAGCTGTAGCAGCAGTGTCACGCTTCCCTTCGCATGGATCAAGGGATCAGTGGCTTTCCCTCGAGGCTTCCTCATGAGGCTTTCCCATAAGGCTTTCCCACGAGACTTTCCCACAGGGCTGTCCCACGTGCCACCGTGGTGTGAGTCTATCCTCGGCTTGAAAGTCGAGGCAGTGCAGGGGAAACAGGTTTCCCTGGAATGGACTGAGACATCTGGGTGACTCTGGGTATGGTGGCTCGACCCTGGAGTTCTGTCGCCTTTCCTGTGGAGAGCCCTCATCTTGAGATGCGACGGGAATGCCAGAATTCTTTCCAGACAAGCAGGGAAAGGATCCTCTCTCGAGTTAGGAGGCGGAAAGGGAGCTCCTCTGATGTTGTCGCGACTCTGTGCTTCCCTCTCGAGTGGAGACGGGTATGTCGGGGAACTTCTTGAGTTGCCAGCAAGGGTGTGAATCACCCTTTGGAATTTCAGAGGTTAGATGTGATTAGCCTCGAGAAGCCTTCAGCGGAAATGGGCCTCATCTCGCCTGGAAGGGAGAACCTCCTGGATTTTCTCGAGTTGCGGCAGGTGCTCTCGACTTACAACGGGGACCTCAGGGACACGCTCTGGTGGCCTCAGGAAAGGACAGTCCCCATGACAGTTGCTCGGGGGCCTATCGGGATTCCCTCTCCCGTCGATGCCGGGGCCTAAGACCTTGTGTGGAGTCGTTTGCGGAACCTGAGGATTCCTCTCCAGGGCTGGCATGGATCTTGGGGTACTTCTGGAGTCTCCCCAGGGGAGTCAGTCCACGTCTCGAGTGGGGGCATGCACGTGCGCTTTCCTCCCCAGCTCTAGAGCCGTGTCACGCTTCCCGTCGAGTGGATCAAGGGATCTGTGGCTTTCCCCTAGAGGCTTTCCCACAGGGCTGTCCCACGTGTCCACGCGCTAGTGAGTCGATCCTCGGCTTGAAAGTCGAGGCAGTGCAGGGAAAACAGGTGTCCCTGGAATGGACGGAGACATCTGGGGGACTCTGGGAATGGTGGCACGTCCCTGGAGTTCCTCTCGCCTTTCCTGTGTAGAGCACCTCATCTTGAGATGCGACGGGAAACGCCAGGAATTCTTTACAGACCAGGCAGGGAAAGGATCCCTCCTCTCGAGCTAGGAGGCGGAAAACGGGGCTCCTCTGGATGTGGGCTGGACTCTCCTGCTTCCTCTCCAGTGGAGACGGGTATGTCGGGGAACTTCTAGAGTTGCAGCAAGGGTGTGAAGGACCGTTTGGAAGTTTCAGAGGTTAGGTGTGATTAGCCTCGAGAAGCCTCAGCGGAAATGGGCCTCATCTCGCCTGGAGGGGAGAACCTCCTGGATTTTCTCGAGTTTCGGCAGGGGCTCTCGACTTACGACGGGGACCTCAGGGACCCGCTCTGGTGGCCTCAGGAAAGGCCAGTCCCCATGCGAGTTGCTCGGGGGCCTCTCGGGATTCCTCTCCCGTCGATGCTGGGGCCTAAGATCTTGTGTGGAGGGGGTGTCGGAACCTGAGGATTCCTCTCCAGTGCTGACATGGATCTTGGGGTAATTCTGGAGTCTCCCCTGGGAGTCAGTCCTCGTCTCGAGTGGGGGCATGCACGTGCGCTTTCCTCCCGAGCTGTAGCAGCAGTGTCACCCTTCCCTTCGCGTGGATCAAGGGATCTGTGCCTTGCCCTCGAGGCTTTCCCACGAGGCTTTCCCACAGGGTTGTCCCACGTGCCACCGTGGTGTGAGTCGATCCTCAGCTTGAAAGTCCAGGCAGTGCAGGGAAAAACAGGTTTCCTTGGAATGGACGGAGACATTTAGTTGACTCTGGAATGGTGGCACGACCCTGGAGTTCCTCTCGCCTTTCCTGTGGAGAGCGCCTCCTCTTGAGATACGACGGGAACGCCGGGAATTCTTTCCCGACCACGCAGGGAAAGGATCCCACCTTTCGAGTTATGATACGGAAACGGGGCTCTTCTGGATGTGGCCGGGACTCTTGTGCTTCCTCTCAAGTGGAGACGGTTATGTCGGGGAACTTCTTGAGTTGCAGCAAGGGTGTGAAGGACCCTTTGGACGTTCCAGATGTTAGAATTGATTAGCCTCGAGACGCCTCAGCGGAAATGGGCCTCATCTCGCCTGGAGGGGAGAACCTCCTGGATTTTCTCGAGTTGCAGCTGGAACTCTCGACTTACGACTTGGACCTCAGAGACATGCTCTGGTGGCCTCATGAAAGGCCAGTCCTCATGCAAGTTGCTCGTGGGCTTCTCGGGATTCCTCTCCCGTCCATGCCGGGGCAAGACCTTGTGTGGAGTCAGTGCCGGAACCTGAGGATTCCTCTCCAGTGCCGACATGGATCTTCGGGGACTTCTGGAGTCTCCCCAGGGGCGTCAGACCTCGGCTCGAGTGGGGGCATGCACGTGCGCTTTCCTCCCGAGCTGTAGCAGCAGTGTCACGCTTCCCTTCGCATGGATCAAGGATCAGTGGCTTTCCCTCGAGGCTTCCTCATGAGGCTTTCCCATAAGGCTTTCCCACGAGACTTTCCCACAGGGCTGTCCCACGTGCCACCGTGGTGTGAGTCTATCCTTGGCTGGAAAGTCGAGGCAGTGCAGGGAAAACAGGTTTCCCTGGAATAGACTGAGACATCTGGGGGACTCTGGGAATGGGTGGCAACACCCTGGAGTTCCTCTCGCCTTTCCTGTGGAGAGCGCCTCCTCTTGAGAAGCGACGGGAACGCTGGGTATTCTTTCCCGACCACGAAAGGAAATGATCCCTCCTCTCGAGCTAGGAGGCGGAAACGGGGTTCCTCTGGATGTGAGCGGTACTCTCGTGCTTCCTCTCAAGTAGAGACGGGTATGTCGGTGAACTTCTTGAGTTGCAGCAAGGGTGTGAATCAACCTTTGGAAGTTACACAGGTTAGGTGTGATTAGCCTTGAGACACCTCAGCAGAAATGGGCCTCATCTCGCCTCAGGGGAAAACCACCTGGATTTTCTCTAGTTGCGGCAGGTGCTCTCGACTTACGATGGGGACCTCAGGGACCCGCTCTGGTGGCCTCAGGAAAGGCCAGTATCCATGCGAGTTGCTCGGGGTCCTCTCGGGACTCCACTCCCGTCGATGCCGGGGCCTAAGTCCTTGTGTGGAGTCGGTGCCGGAACCTGAGGATTCCTCTCCAGTGCTGACATGGATCTTGGGCTACTTCTGGAGTCTCCCCAGGGGAGTCTTTCGTCGTCTCGAGTGGGGGCATGCACGTGCGCTTTCCTCCCTAGCGGAAGCAGCAGATTCACGCTTCCCTTCCCGTGGATCAAGGGATCTGTGGCTATCCCTCGAGGCTTTCCCACGAGGCTTCCCACAGGTTTGTACCACGTGCCACCGTAGTGTGAGTCGTTCCTCGGCATGAAAGTCGAGGCAGTGCGGGAAAACAGGTTTCCCTGGAATGGACTGAGACATCTGGGGGTCTCTGGGAATGGTGGCCGGACCCTGGAGTTCCTCTCGCCTTTCCTGGGAGAGCGCCTCCTCTTGAGCTGCGACGGAAGCACCGAGAATTTTTTACCGAACACGCAGGGAAAGGATCCCTTCTCTCGAACTAGGAGGTGTAAATGGGGATCCTCTGGACGAGGGCGGGACACTCGTACTTCCTCTCGAGTGGAGACGGGTATGTCGGGGAACTTCTTGAGATGCAGCAAGGGTGTGAAGGACCCTTTGGAATTTCCAGAGGTTAGGTGTGATTAGCCTCGAGACGCTTCAGCGAAATGGGCCTCATCTCGCCTGGAGGGGAGAACCTCCTGGATTTTCTCGAGTGCGGCAGGTGCTCTCGACATACGACAGGGACCTCAGGGACCCGCTCTGGTGGCCTCACGAAAGGCCAGTCCCCATGCGAGTTGCTCGGGGGCCTCTCGGGTTTCCTCTCCCGTCAAAGCCGGGGCCTAAGATCTTATGTGTAGTCTGTGGCAAAACCTGAGAATTCCTCTCCATTGCTGACATGGATCTTGGGGTAATTCTGAAGTCTCCCCAGGGGAGTCAGTCCTCCTCTAAGTGGTGGCATGCACGTGCGCTTTCCTCCCGAGCTGTAGCAGCAGTGTCACGCTTCCCTTCGCGTGGATCAAGGGATCTGTGTCTTTCCCTCGAGGCTTTCCCATAGGGCTGTCCCACAGGGCTGTCCCACGTGCCACCGTGGTGTGAGTCGATCCTCGACTTGAAAGTCGAGGCAGTGCAGGGAAAACAGTTTTCCCTGGAATGGACTGAGACTTCTGAGGGACTCTGGAAATGGTAGAACGACCCTGGAGTTCCTCTCGCCTTTCCTGTGGAGGGCGCCTCCTCTTGAGATGCGACGGGAACACCGGGAATTCTTTACCGACCACGTAGAGAAAGGATCCCTCCTCTCGAGCTAGGAGGCGGAAAATGGGGCCGATCTGGATGTGGGCGGGACTCTCGTGCTTCCTCTCGAGTGGATACGGCTATGTCGGGGAACTTCTTGAGTTGCAGCAAGGGTGTGAAGGACCCTTTGGAAGTTCCAGAGGTTAGGTGTGATGAGCCTCGAGACGCCTCAGCGGAAATGGGCCTCATCTCACCTGGAGGGGAGACCCTCCTGGATTTTCTCGAGTTGCCGCAGGTGCTCTAGGCTTACGACGGGGACCTCAGGGACCCGCTCTGGTATCCTCAGGAAAGGCCAGTCCCCATGCGAGTTGCTCTGGGGCCTCTCGGGATTCCTCTCCCGTCGATGCCGGGGCCTAAGACCTTGTGTGGAGTCAGTGCTGGAACCTGAGGATTCCTCTCCAGTGCTGACATGGATCTTGGGGTACTTCTGGAGTCTCCCGGGGGTTTCATCCTCGTCTCAAGTGGGGGCATGCACGTGCACTTTCCTCCCGAGCTGTAGCAGAAGTGTCACGCTTCCCTTCTCGTGAAACAAGGAATCTGTGGCTTTCCTTCGAGGCTTTCCCACGAGGCTTTCCCACAGGTCTGTTCCACGTGCCACCGTGGTGTGAGTCGATCCTCGGCTTGAAAGTCAAGGCAGTGCAGGGGAAACAGGTTTCCCTGGAATGGACTGAGACATCTGGGTGACTCTGGGTATGGTGGCTCGACCCTGGGAGTTCCTCTCGCCTTTCCTGTGGAGAGCGACTCCTCTTGAGATGCGACAGGAACACCGGGAATTCTTTCTAGACCACGCAGGGAAAGGATCCCTCCTCTCGAGCTAGGAGGCAGAAACGGGTCTCTTCTGGATTGGGCAGGACTCTCGTGCTTCCCCTCGAGTGGAGACGGGTACGTCGGGGAACTTTTTTAGTTGCAGCAAGGGTGTGAAGGACCCTTTGTAAGTTCCAGAGGTTAGGTGTGATTGGCCTCGAAACGCCTCAGTGGAAATGGGCCTCATCTCGCCTGGAGGGGAGAACCTCCAGGATTTTCTCGAGTTGCGACAGGTGCTATCGACTTACGATGGGACCTCAGGGACCTGCTCTGGTGGCCTCTGGAAATGCCAGTCCCTACGCGAGTTGCTCGGGGCCTCTCGGGATTCCTCTCCCGTCGATGCCGGGGGCCTAGGTCTCGTGTGGAGTGGGTGCCGGAACCTGAGGATTCCTCTACAGTGCTGACATGGACCTTGGGGTACTTCTGGAGTCTCCCCAGGGGAGTCAGTCCTCGTCTCGAGTGGGGGCATGCACGTGCGCTTTCTTCCCGATCTGTAGCAGCAGTGTTCCACTTGCCTTCTGGTGGATCAAGGGATCTGTGCTTTCCCTCGAGGTTTTCCCTCGAGGCTTTCCCACAGGGCTGTCCCACGTGCCACCGCGAGGTTTGAGTCGATCCTCGGCTTGAAAGTCGAGGCAGTGCAGGGAAAACAGGTTTCCCTGGAATGGACTGAGACATCTGGGGACTCTGGAATGGTGGCACGACCCTGGACTTCCTCTCGCCTTTCCTGTGCAGAGCGCCTCCTCTTGAGATGCGACGGGAACGCCGGGAATTCTTTCCTGACCACGCAGGGAAAGGAACCCTCCTCTTCGAGCTAGGAGGCGGAAACGGGGCTCCTCTGGATGTGGGCAGAACTCTCGTGCTTCCTCTCGAGTGGAGACGGGTATGTCGGGGAACTTCTTGAGTTGCAGCAAGGGTGTGAAGGACCTTTGGATGTTCCAGAGGTTAGTTTTGATTAGCCTCGACACGCCTCAGCAGAAATGGGCCTCATCTCGCCTGGAGGGGAGAACCTCCTGGATTTTCTCGAGTTGAGCAGGTGCTCTCGAGTTACGACGGGGATCTCAGGGACCCGCTCTGCTGGCCTCAGGAAAGGCCAGTCCCCATGCTAGTTTTCTCGGGCCTCTCGGGATTCCTCTCCCGTCGATGCCGGGGCCTAAGACTTGTGTGGAATCGGTGCTGGAACCTGAGGAATCCTCTGCACTGCGACATGGGTCTGGGGTACTTCTGGAATCTACCCAGGGCAGTCAGTCCTCGTCTCGAGTGGGGGCATGCACGTGCGCTTTCCTCCCGAGCTGTAGCAGCAGTGTCACGCTTCCCTTCGCGTGGATCAAGGGATCTGTGGCTTTCCCTCGAGGCTTTCCCACGAGGCTTTCACAAAGGGCTGTTCCACGTGCCACCAAGCAGTGAGTCGATGCTCGGCTTGAAAGTCGAGGCAGTGTAGGGAAAACAGGTTTCCCTGGAATGGACTGAGACATCTGGGGGATCTGGGAATGGTGGCACGACCCTGGAGTTCCTCTCGCCTTTCCTGTGGTTGCGCCTCCTCTTGAGATGCGAGGGGAATGCCGGGAATTCTTTCCGGATAACGCAGGGAAAGGATCCTTCCTCTCGAGCTATGAGGCGGAAACGGGGGCTCCTCTGGGTGTGGGCAAGACTCTCGTGCTTCCTCTCGAGTGGAGAGGGGTATTTCGGGCAACTTCTTGAGTTGCAACTAGGTTTTGAGGGGCCCTTTGTTAGTTCCAGACGCTTGTTGATTAGCCTCGAGATGCCTCATCGGATATGGGCCACATCTCGCCTGCAGGGGAGAACGTCCTGGATTTTCTCGAGTTGCAGCTGGAGCCCTCGACTTACGACTTGGACCTCAGAGATATGCTCTGGTGGCTCATGAAAGGCCAGCCCTCATGCAAGTTGCTCGTGGGCTTCTCGGGATTCCTCTCCCGTCGATGCCGGGGCAAGACCTTGTGTGGAGTCAGTGCCGGAACCTGAGGATTCCTCTCCAGTGCCGACATGGATCTTCGGGGACTTCTGGAGTCTCCCAGGGGCGTCAGACCTCGGCTCGAGTGGGGGCATGCACGTGCGCTTTCCTCCCGAGCTGTAGCAGCAGTGTCACGCTTCCCTTCGCATGGATCAAGGGATCAGTGGCTTTCCTCGAGGCTTCCTCATGAGGCTTTCCCATAAGGCTTTCCCACGAGACTTTCCCACAGGGCTGTCCCACGTGCCACCGTGGTGTGAGTCTATCCTCGGCTTGAAAGTCGAGGCAGTGCAGGGGAAACAGGTTTCCCTGGAATGGACTGAGACATCTGGGTGACTCTGGTATGGTGGCTCGACCCTGGAGTTCGCTGTCGCCTTTCCTGTGGAGAGCACCTCATCTTGAGATGCGACGGGAATGCCAGGAATTCTTTCCAGACCAAGCAGGGAAAGGATCCCTGCCTCTCGAGTTAGGAGGCGGAAAGGGAGCTCCTCTGATGTTGTCGGACTCTTGTGCTTCCTCTCGAGTGGAGACGGGTATGTCGGGGAACTTCTTGAGTTGCAGCAAGGGTGTGAATCACCTTTGGAAGTTTCAGAGGTTAGATGTGATTAGGCCTCGAGAAGCCCTCAGCGGAAATGGGCCTCATCTCGCCTGGAAGGGAGAACCTCCTGGATTTTCTCGAGTTGCGGCAGGTGCTCTCGACTTACAACGGGGACCTCAGGGACACGCTCTGGTGGCTCAGGAAAGGACAGTCCCCATGACAGTTGCTCGGGGGCCTATCGGGATTCCTCTCCCGTCGATGCCGGGGCCTAAGACCTTG
>NW_017192471.1:0-10263 GCF_001704415.2 Capra hircus
CGAGCGGCAGCACGTGCCCCCCGACGATAGCAGCAGTGTCACGCTTCCCTTCGCGTGGATCAAGGCATCAGGGGCTTTCCTCGAGGCTTTCCCACGAGGCTTTCCCAGGAGGCTTTCCCACAGGACTGTCCCACGTGCCACCGTGGTGTGAGTCGATCCTCGGCTTGAAAGTCGAGGCAGTCCAGGGAAAACAGGTTTCCCTGGAATGGACTGAGAAATCTGGGGGACTCTGCGAAATGTGGCACGACCCTGGAGTTCCTCTCGCCTTTCCTGTGGAGAGCGCCTCCTCTTGACTTGCGACGGGAATGCCGGGAATTCTTTCCGAACACGCCGGGAAAGGATCCCTCCTCTCGAGCTAGGAGGCGGAAACGGGGCTCCTCTGGATGTGCGGCGGACTCTCGTGCTTCCTCTCGAGTGGAGACGGTATGTCGGGAACTTCTTGAGTTGCAGCAAGGGTGTGAAGGACCCTTTGGAAGTTCCAGAGGTTAGATGTGATTAGCCTCCAGACGCCTCAGGAGAAATGGGCCTCATCTCGCCTGGAGGCGAACCTCCTGGATTTTCTCGAGTTGCGGCAGGTGCTCTCGTCTTACGACAGGGACGTCAGAACCCGCTCTGGTGGCCTCAGGAAAGGCCAGTCCCCATGCGAGTTGCTCGGGGCCTCTCGGGATTCCTCTCCGTAGATGCTGGGGCCTAAGACCTTGTGTGGAGACGGTGCCGGAACCTGAGTATTCCTCTCCAGTGCTGGAATGGATCTTGGGGTACTTCTGGAGTCTCCCCAGGGGAGTCAGTCCTCGTCTCGAGTGAGGCATGCACGTGCCCTTTCTTTCCGAGCTGTAGCTGCAGTGTCACGCTTCCCCTCGCGTGGATCAAGGGACCTGTGGCTTTCCCTCGAGGCTTTCCCACGAGGCTTTCCCACAGGACTATCCAACGTGCCACCGTGTGTGTGAGTCGATCCTCGGCTTGAAAGTCGAGGCAGTGAGGGAAAACAGATTTCCCTGGAATGGACTGAGACATCTGGGGGACTCTGGGAATGGTGGCACGACCCTGGAGTTCCTCTCGCCTTTCCTGTGGAGAGCGCCTCTTCTTGAGATGCGACGGTAATGCAGGAATTCTTTCCCCACCACGCAGGGAAAGGATCCCTCCACTCAAGCTAGGAGGGGAAATGGGGCTCCTCTGGATGTGGCGGACTCTCGTGCTTCCTCTCGAGTGGAGACGGGTATGTCGGGGAACTTCTTGAGTTGCAGCAAGGGTGTGAAGGACCCTTTCGAAGTTCCAGAGGTTAGATGTGATTAGCCTCGAGACGCTTCAACGGAAACGGGCCTCATCTCGCCTGGAGGGGAGAACTTCCTGGATTTTCTCGAGTTGTGGCAGGTGCTCTCAAGTTACGACGGGGACCTCAGGACCCTCTCTGCGGCCTCAGGAAAGGCCGACCCCATGCGAGTTGCTCAAGTGCCTCTCGGGATTCCTCTCCCGTAGATGCCAGCGCCTAAGACCTTGCTTGGAGTCGGTGCTGGAACGTGAGGATTCCTCTCCAGTGCTGACATTGATCTTGGGCTACTTCTGGAGTCTCCCCAGGGAGTCAGTCCTCGTCTCGAGTGGGCATGCACGTGCGCATTCCTCCCAAGCTGTAGCAGCAGTGTCACGCTTCCCTTCGCGTGGATCAAGGGATCTGCCGCTTTCCCTCGAGGCTTTCCCACGAGGCTTTCCCACAGGGCTGTCCCACGTGCCACCGTGGTGTGAGTCGATCCTCGGCTTGAAAGTCGAGGCAGTACAGGGAAAACAGGTTTCCCTGGAATGGACTGAGACATCTGGGGGACTCTGGGAAATGGTAGCATGACCCTGGAGTTACTCTCGCTTTCCTGTGGAGAGCGCCTCCTCTTGAAATGCGACGGGAACGCCGGGAATTCTTTCCCGACCACGCAGCGAAAGGATCCCACCTCTCGAGCTAGGAGGCGGAAACCGGGCTCCTCTGGATGTGGGCAGGACTCTCGTGCTTCCTCTCGAGTGGAGACGGGTATGTTGGGGAACTTCTTGAGTTGCAGGCAAGGGTGTGAAGGACCCTTTTGGAAGTTCCAGAGCTTAGGTGTGATTAGCCTCGAGACGCCTCATCGGAAATGGGCTCATCTCGCCTGGAGGCGAGAACCTCCTGAATTTTCTCAAGTTGCGGCAGGTGCTCTCGACTTACGAAGGGACCTGAGGGACCCGCGCTGGTGGCCTCATGAAAGGCCAGTCCCCATGGGAGTGCTCGGGGGCCTCTCGGGATTCCTCTCCCTCGATGCCGGGCCTAAGATCTTGTGTGGAAGTCGTGCCGGAACCTGAGGATTCCTCTCCAGTGCTGACATGGATCTTGGGGTACTTCTGGAGTCTCCCCAGGGGAGTCAGTCCTCGTCTCGAGTGGGGGCATGCACGTGCGCTCCCGAGCTGTAGCAGGAGTGTCACGCTTCCCTTCCTGTGGATCAAGGGATCAGGGGCTTTACCTCGAGGCTTTCCCATGAGGCTTTCCCACGAGGCTTTCCCACAGGGCTGTCCCACGTGCCACCGTTGTATGAGTCGATCCTCGGCTTGAAAGTCGAAGCAGTGCAGGGAAAACTGGTTTCCCTGGAATGGACTGACATCTGGGGGACTCTGGGAATGGTGGCACGACCCTGGAGTTCCTCTCGCCTTTCCTGTGGAGAGCGCCTCCTCTTGAGATGCGACGGGAACGCCAGGAATACTTACCCGACCACCGTAGGGAAAGGATCCCTCCTCTGGAACTATGAGGCGGAAACGGGGCTCCTCTGGATGTGCGGGACTCTCGTGCTTCCTCTCGAGTGGAGACGGGTATGTCGGGAACTTCTTGAGTTGCAGCAAGGGTGTGAAAGACGCTTTGGAAGTTCCAGAGGTTAGGTGTGATTAGTCTCGAGACGCCTCAGCACAAATGGGCCTCATGTCGCCCTGAAGGGGAGAACCTCCTGAATTTTCTCGAGTTGCGGCAGGTGCTGTGGACTTAAGACGGGGTCCTCAGGGACCCGCTCTGGTGGCCTCAGGAAAGGCCAGTCACCATGCGAGTTGCTCGGGGCCTCTCGGGATTCCTCTCCCGTCGATGCTGGCGCCTTATACCTTGTGTGGAGTCGGTGCCGGAACCTGAGAAAACCTCTCCAGTGCTTACATGGACCTTGGGGTACTTCTGGAGTCTCCCAGGTGAGTCAGTCCTCGTTTCTAGTGGATGCATGCACGTGCAATTTCCTCCAGAGCTGTAGCATCAGTGTCACGCTTCCCTTCGCGTGGATCCAGGAATCTGTGGCTTTCCGTGGAGGCTTTCTCACGAGGCTTTGCCACGAGGATTTCCCACGACGTTTACCCACTGGATGTCCCACGTGCCACCGTGTTGTGAGTCGATCCTTGGCTTGAAAGTCGAGCAGTGCTGGGAAACTGGTTTCCCTGTTATGGACTGAGCATCTGGGGGACTCTGGGAATGGTGGCACGACCCTGGAGTTCCTCTCGCCTTTCCTGTGGAGAGCGCCTCCTCTTGAGATGCGACGGAACGCCGGGAATTCTTTCCCGACCACGCAGGGAAAGGATCCCTCGCCTCGAGCTAGGAGGCAGAAACGGGTCTCCTCTGGATGTGGGCGGGACTCTCGTGCTTCCTTTCGAGTGGAGCGGGTAAGTCAGGGAACTTCTTGAGTTGCAGCAAGGTTGAAGGACCCTTTGGAAGTTCCAGAGGTTAGGTGTGATTAGCCTCGAGAAGCCTCAGCGGAAATGGTCCTCATCTCGCCTGGAGGGGAGAACCTCCTGGATTTTCTCGAGTTGCGGCAGGTGCTCTCCACTTACGACGGGACTCAGGGACCCGCTCTGGTGGCCTCAGGAAAGGCCAGTCACCATGCGAGTTGCTCGTGGGCCTCTCGGGATTCCTCTCCCCTCGATGCCGGGGCCTAAGACCTTGAGTGGAGTCGGTGCCGAAACCTGTGATTCCTTCCAGTGCTGACATGGATCTTGGGGTACTTCTGGTGTCTCCCCAGGAGAGTCAGTCCTCGTCTCGAGTGGGGGCATGCACGTGCTCTTTCCTTCCGAGCTGTAGCAGCAGTGTCACGCTTCCCTTCGCGTGGATCAAGGCATCAGGGCTTTCCCTCGAGGCTTTCCACGAGGCTTTCCCAGGGAGGCTTTCCCACAGGACTGTCCCACGTGCCACCGTGGTGTGAGTCGATCCTCGGCTTGAAAAGTCGAGGCAGTCAGGGAAAACAGGTTCCCTGGAATGGACTGAGAAATCTGGGGACTCTGCGAATGTGGCACGACCCTGGAGTTCCTCTCGCCTTTCCTGTGGAGAGCGCCTCCTTTGACTTGCGACGGGAAGCCGGGAATTCTTTCCCGAACACGCCGGGAAAGGATCCCTCCTCTCGAGCTAGGAGGCGGAAACGGGCTCCTCTGGATGTGGGCGGACTCTCGTGCTTCCTCTCGAGTGGAGACGGGTATGTCGGGGAACTTCTTGAGTTGGCAGCAAGGGTGTGAAGGACCCTTTGGAAGTTCCAGAGGTTAGATGTGATTAGCCTCCAGACGCCTCAGGAAGAAATGGGCCTCATCTCGCCTGGAGGTGCGAACCTCCTGGATTTTCTCGAGTTGCGGCAGGTGCTCTCGTCTTACGACAGGGACGTCAGAACCCGCTCTGGTGGCCTCAGGAAAGGCCAGTCCCCATGCGAGTTGCTCGGGGGCCTCTCGGGATTCCTCTCCGTAGATGCTGGGGCCTAAGACCTTGTGTGGAGACGGTGCCGGAACCTGAGTATTCCTCTCCAGTGCTGGAATGGATCTTGGGGTACTTCTGGAGTCTCCCCAGGGGAGTCAGTCCTCGTCTCGAGTGAGGCATGCACGTGCCCTTTCTTTCCGAGCTGTAGCTGCAGTGTCACGCTTCCCCTCGCGTGGATCAAGGGACCTTGTGGCTTTCCCTCGAGGCTTTCCCACGAGGCTTTCCCACAGGACTATCCAACGTGCCACCGTGGTGTGAGTCGATCCTCGGCTTGAAAGTCGAGGCAGTGGAGGGAAAACAGATTTCCCTGGAATGGACTGAGACATCTGGGGGACTCTGGGAATGGTGGCACGACCCTGGAGTTCCTCTCGCCTTTCCTGTGGAGAGCGCCTCTTCTTGAGATGCGACGGTAATGCAGGGAATTCTTTTCCCCACCACGCAGGGAAAGGATCCCTCCACTCAAGCTAGGAGGGGGAAATGGGGCTCCTCTGGATGTGGGCGGGACTCTCGTGCTTCCTCTCGAGTGGAGACGGGTATGTCGGGGAACTTCTTGAGTTGCAGCAAGGGTGTGAAGGACCCTTTCGAAGTTCCAGAGGTTAGATGTGATTAGCCTCGAGACGCTTCAACGGAAACGGGCCTCATCTCGCCTGGAGGGGAGAACTTCCTGGATTTTCTCGAGTTGTGGCAGGTGCTCTCAAGTTACGACGGGGACCTCAGGGACCCTCTCTGGCGGCCTCAGGAAAGGCCGACCCCATGCGAGTTGCTCAAGTGCCTCTCGGGATTCCTCTCCCGTAGATGCCAGCGCCTAAGACCTTGCTTGGAGTCGGTGCTGGAACGTGAGGATTCCTCTCCAGTGCTGACATTGATCTTGGGCTACTTCTGGAGTCTCCCCAGGGGAGTCAGTCCTCGTCTCGAGTGGGGGCATGCACGTGCGCATTCCTCCCAAGCTGTAGCAGCAGTGTCACGCTTCCCTTCGCGTGGATCAAGGGATCTGCCGCTTTCCCTCGAGGCTTTCCCACGAGGCTTTCCCACAGGGCTGTCCCACGTGCCACCGTGGTGTGAGTCGATCCTCGGCTTGAAAGTCGAGGCAGTACAGGGAAAACAGGTTTCCCTGGAATGGACTGAGACATCTGGGGGACTCTGGGAATGGTAGCATGACCCTGGAGTTACTCTCGCCTTTCCTGTGGAGAGCGCCTCCTCTTGAAATGCGACGGGAACGCCGGAATTCTTTCCCGACCACGCAGCGAAAGGATCCCACCTCTCGAGCTAGGAGGCGGAAACCGGGCTCCTCTGTATGTGGGCGGGACTCTCGTGCTTCCTCTCGAGTGGAGACGGGTATGTTGGGGAACTTCTTGAGTTGCAGGAAGGGTGTGAAGGACCCTTTGGAAGTTCCAGAGCTTAGGTGTGATTAGCCTCGAGACGCCTCATCGGAAATGGGGCTCATCTCGCCTGGAGGCGAGAACCTCCTGAATTTTCTCAAGTTGCGGCAGGTGCTCTCGACTTACGAAGGGGACCTGAGGGACCCGCGCTGGTGGCCTCATGAAAGGCCAGTCCCCATGGGAGTTGCTTCGGGGGCCCTCTCGGGATTCCTCTCCCCTCGATGCCGGGGCCTAAGATCTTGTGTGGAATCGGTGCCGGAACCTGAGGATTCCTCTCCAGTGCTGACATGGATCTTGGGGTACTTCTGGAGTCTCCCAGGGGAGTCAGTCCTCGTCTCGAGTGGGGGCATGCACGTGCGCTCCCGAGCTGTAGCAGGAGTGTCACGCTTCCCTTCTTGTGGATCAAGGGATCAGGGGCTTTACCTCGAGGCTTTCCCATGAGGCTTTCCCACGAGGCTTTCCCACAGGGCTGTCCCACGTGCCACCGTTGTATGAGTCGATCCTCGGCTTGAAAGTCGAAGCAGTGCAGGGAAAACTGGTTTCCCTGGCATGGACTGAACATCTGGGGGACTCTGGGAATGGGTGGCACGACCCTGGAGTTCCTCTCGCCTTTCCTGTGGAGAGCGCCTCCTCTTGAGATGCGACGGGAACGCCAGGAATACTTACCCGACCACCTAGGGAAAGGATCCCTCCTCTGGAACTATGAGGCGGAAACGGGGCTCCTCTGGATGTGGGCGGGACTCTCGTGCTTCCTCTCGAGTGGAGACGGGTATGTCGGGGAACTTCTTGAGTTGCAGCAAGGGTGTGAAAGACGCTTTGGAAGTTCCAGAGGTTAGGTGTGATTAGTCTCGAGACGCCTCAGCACAAATGGGCCTCATGTCGCCTGAAGGGGAGAACCTCCTGAATTTTCTCGAGTTGCGGCAGGTGCTGTGGACTTAAGACGGGGTCCTCAGGGACCCGCTCTGGTGGCCTCAGGAAAGGCCAGTCACCATGCGAGTTGCTCGGGGGCCTCTCGGGATTCCTCTCCCGTCGATGCTGGCGCCTTATACCTTGTGTGGAGTCGGTGCCGGAACCTGAGAAAACCTCTCCAGTGCTTACATGGACCTTGGGGTACTTCTGGAGTCTCCAAGGTGAGTCAGTCCTCGTTTCTAGTGCATGCATGCACGTGCAATTTCCTCCAGAGCTGTAGCATCAGTGTCACGCTTCCCTTCGCGTGGATCCAGGAATCTGTGGCTTTCCGTGGAGGCTTTCTCACGAGGCTTTGCCACGAGGATTTCCCACGACGTTTACCCACTGGATGTCCCACGTGCCACCGTGTTGTGAGTCATCCTTGGCTTGAAAGTCGAGGCAGTGCTGGGAAACTGGTTTCCCTGTTATGGACTGAGCATCTGGGGGACTCTGGGAATGGTGGCACGACCCTGGAGTTCCTCTCGCCTTTCCTGTGGAGAGCGCCTCCTCTTGAGATGCGACGGAACGCCGGGAATTCTTTCCCGACCACGCAGGGAAAGGATCCCTCCACTCGAGCTAGGAGGCAGAAACGGGTCTCCTCTGGATGTGGGCGGGACTCTCGTGCTTCCTTTCGAGTGGAGCCGGGTAAGTCAGGGAACTTCTTGAGTTGCAGCAAGGGTGTGAAGGACCCTTTGGAAGTTCCAGAGGTTAGGTGTGATTAGCCTCGAGAAGCCTCAGCGGAAATGGTCCTCATCATCGCCTGGAGGGGAGAACCTCCTGGATTTTCTCGAGTTGCGGCAGGTGCTCTCCACTTACGACGGGGACCTCAGGGACCCGCTCTGGTGGCCTCAGGAAAGGCCAGTCACCATGCGAGTTGCTCGTGGGCCTCTCGGGATTCCTCTCCCCTCGATGCCGGGGCCTAAGACCTTGAGTGGCAGTCGGTGCCGAAACCTGTGGATTCCTCTCCAGTGCTGACATGGATCTTGGGGTACTTTCTGGTGTCTCCCCAGGAGAGTCAGTCCTCGTCTCGAGTGGGGCATGCACGTGCTCTTTCCTTCGAGCTGTAGCAGCAGTGTCACGCTTCCCTTCGCGTGGATCAAGGCATCAGGGGCTTTTCCCTCGAGGCTTTCCCACGAGGCTTTCCCAGGAGGCTTTCCCACAGGACTGTCCCACGTGCCACCGTGGTGTGAGTCGATCCTCGGCTTGCAAGTCGAGGCAGTCCAGGGAAAACAGGTTTCCCTGGAATGGACTGAGAAATCTGGGGGACTCTGCGAATGTGGCAAACGACCCTGGAGTTCCTCTCGCCTTTCCTGTGGAGAGCGCCTCCTCTTGACTTGCGACGGGAATGCCGGGAATTCTTTCCCCGAACACGCCGGGAAAGGATCCCTCCTCTCGAGCTAGGAGGCGGAAACGGGGCTCCTCTGGATGTGGGCGGGACTCTCGTGCTTCCTCTCGAGTGGAGACGGGTATGTCGGGGAACTTTCTTGAGTTGCAGCAAGGGTGTGAAGGACCCTTTGGAAGTTCCAGAGGTTAGATGTGATTAGCCTCCAGACGCCTCAGGAGAAATGGCGCCTCATCTCGCCTGGAGGTGCGAACCTCCTGGATTTTCTCGAGTTTGCGGCAGGTGCTCTCGTCTTACGACAGGGACGTCAGAACCCGCTCTGGTGGCCTCAGGAAAGGCCAGTCCCATGCGAGTTGCTCGGGGCCTCTCGGGATTCCTCTCCGTAGATGCTGGTGGCCTAAGACCTTGTGTGGAGACGGTGCCGGAACCTGAGTATTCCTCTCCAGTGCTGGAATGGATCTTGGGGTACTTCTGGAGTCTCCCCAGGGGAGTCAGTCCTCGTCTCGAGTGAGGCATGCACGTGCCCTTTCTTTCCGAGCTGTAGCTGCAGTGTCACGCTTCCCCTCGCGTGGATCAAGGGACCTGTGGCTTTCCCTCGAGGCTTTCCCACGAGGCTTTCCCACAGGACTATCCAACGTGCCACCGTGGTGTGAGTCGATCCTCGGCTTGAAAGTCGAGGCAGTGGAGGGAAAACAGATTTCCCTGGAATGGACTGAGACATCTGGGGACTCTGGAATGGTGGCACGACCCTGGAGTTCCTCTCGCCTTTCCTGTGGAGAGCGCCTCTTCTTGAGATGCGACGGTAATGCAGGGAATTCTTTCCCCACCACGCAGGGAAAGGATCCCTCCACTCAAGCTAGGAGGGGAAAGGGGCCTCCTCTGGATGTGGGCGGACTCTCGTGCTTCCTCTCGAGTGGAGACGGGTATGTCGGGGAACTTCTTGAGTTGCAGCAAGGGTGTGAAGGACCCTTTCGAAGTTCCAGAGGTTAGATGTGATTAGCCTCGAGACGCTTCAACGGAAACGGCCTCATCTCGCCTGGAGGGGAGAACTTCCTGGATTTTCTCGAGTTGTGGCAGGTGCTCTCAAGTTACGACGGGGACCTCAGGGACCCTCTCTGGCGGCCTCAGGAAAGGCCGACCCCATGCGAGTTGCTCAAGTGCCTCTCGGGATTCCTCTCCCGTAGATGCCAGCGCCTAAGACCTTGCTTGGAGTCGGTGCTGGAACGTGAGGATTCCTCTCCAGTGCTGACATTGATCTTGGGCTACTTCTGGAGTCTCCCCAGGGGAGTCAGTCCTCGTCTCGAGTGGGGCATGCACGTGCGCATTCCTCCCAAGCTGTAGCAGCAGTGTCACGCTTCCCTTCGCGTGGATCAAGGATCTGCCGCTTTCCCTCGAGGCTTTCCCACGAGGCTTTCCCACAGGGCTGTCCCACGTGCCACCGTGGTGTGAGTCGATCCTCGGCTTGAAAGTCGAGGCAGTACAGGGAAAACAGGTTTCCCTGGAATGGACTGAGACATCTGGGGACTCTGGCAATGGTAGCATGACCCTGGAGTTACTCTCGCCTTTCCTGTGGAGAGCGCCTCCTCTTGAAATGCGACGGGAACGCGGGAATTCTTTCCCACCACGCAGCGAAAGGATCCCACCTCTCGAGCTAGGAGGCGGAAACCGGGCTCCTCTGTATGTGGGCGGACTCTCGTGCTTCCTCTCGAGTGGAGACGGGTATGTTGGGAACTTCTTGAGTTGCAGGAAGGGTGTGAAGGACCCTTTGGAAGTTCCAGAGCTTAGGTGTGATTAGCCTCGTGATTAGCTCGAGACGCCTCATCGGAAATGGGGCTCATCTCGCCTGGAGGCGAGAACCTCCTGAATTTTTCTCAAGT
>NW_017192472.1:0-10262 GCF_001704415.2 Capra hircus
AACGTGCCACCGTGGTGTGAGTCGATCCTCGGCTTGAAGGTCGAGGCAGTGCAGGGAAAACAGGTTTCCCTGGAATGGACTGAGATATCTGGAGGACTCTGGGAATGGTGGCACGACCCTGGAGTTCCTCTCCCTCTCCGGGTGGAGAGCGACTCCTCTTGAGATGTGACAGGAACGCCGGGAATTCTTTCCCGACCACGTAGGGAAAGGATCCCTCCTCGAGCTAGGAGGCGGGAAACGGGGCTCCTCTGGATGTGGGCGGGACTCTCGTGCTTCCTCTCGAGTGGAGACGGGTATGTCGGGGAACTTCTTGAGTTGCAGCAAGGGTGTGAAGGACCCTTTGGAAGTTCCAGAGGTTAGTGTGTTTAGACTCGAGACGCCTCAGCGGAAATGGGCCTCATTTCGCCTGGAGGGGAGAACCTCCTGTATTATCACGAGTTGCAGCAGGTGCTCTCGACATAGGACGGGGAACTCAGGGACCCGCTCTGGTGGCCTCAGGAAAGGCCAGACCCATGCGAGTTGCTCTGTGGCCTCTCGGGATTCCTCTCCCGTCGATGCCGTGGCCAAGGCCTTGTGTGGGAGTCGGTTCCGGAACCTGAGGATTTCTCTCCAGTGCTGACATGGATCTTGGGGTACTTCTGGAGTCTCCCAGGGGAGTCAGTCCTCGTCTCGAGGGAGGCATGCACGTGCGCTTTCCTCCGAGCTGTAGCAGCAGTGTCACACTTCCCTTCGCGTGTATCAAGGGATCTGTGGCTTTCCCTCGAGGCTTTCCCACGAGGCTTTCCCCCAGGTCTGTCCCACAGGGCTGTCCCACGTACCACCGTGGTGTGAGTCGATCCTCGGCTTGAAAGTCGAGGCAGTGCAGGGAAAACAGGTTTCCCTGGAATGGACTGAGACATCTGGGGGACTCTGAGAATGTGGCACGACCCTGGAGTTCCTCTCGCCTTTCCTGTGAAGAGCGCCTCCACTTGAGATGCAATGGGAAAGCCGGGAATTCTTTCCCGAACACGCAGGGAAAGGATCCCTCCTCTCGAGCTAGGAGGCGGAAACGGGGGCTCCTCTGGATTTGGGAGGGGACTCTCGTGCTTCCTCTCGAGTGGAGTCGGGAATGTTGCAGAACTTCTTGAGTTGCAGCAAGGGTGTGAAGGACCCTTTGGAAGTTCCACCAGTTTAGGTGTGATTAGCCTCGAGACGCCTCAGCGGAAATGGGCCTCATCTCGCCTGGAGGGGAGAACCTCCTGGATTTTCTCGAGTTGCGGCAGGTGCTCTCGATTTACGACCGGGGACCTCAGGGACCCGCTCTGGTGGCCTCAGGAAAGGCCAGTCCCCTTGCGAGTTGCTCGGGGGCCTCTCGGGGGCCTCTAGGGTTTCCTCTCCCGTCGATGCTGGGGCCTAAAACCTTGTGTGGAGTCAGCGCCGGAACCTGAGAATTCCTCTCCAGTGCTGACATGTATCTTGGGGTACTTCTGGAGTCTCCCCATGGGAGTCAGTCCTTGTCTCGAGTGTGGGCATGCACGTCGCTTTCCTCCCGAGTTGTAGCAGAAGTGTCACGCTTCCTTCGCGTGGATCAAGGGATCAGGGGCTTTCCCTCGAGGCTTTCCTACGAGGCTTTCCCACAGGGCTGTCCCAAGTGCCACCGTGGTGTGAGTCGATCCTCGGCTTCAAAGTCGAGGCAGTGCTGGGAAAACAGTTTTCCCTGGAATGGACTGAGACATGCAGGGGACTCTGGGAATGGTGGCCCCGACCCTGGAGTTCCTCTCGCCTTTCCTGTGGAGAGCACCTCCTCTTGAGATGCAACGGGAACGCCGGGTATTCTTTCCCGACCACGCTGGGAAAGGATCCCTCCCCTCGAGCTAGGAGGCGGAAACGGGGCTCCTCTGGGATGTGGGCGGGATTCTCGTGCTTCCTCTCGAGTGGAGTCGGGGAATGTTGCAGAACTTCTTGAGTTGCAGCAAGGGTGTGAAGGACCCTTTGGAAGTTCCAGAGTTTAGGTGTGAATAGCCTCGAACGCCTCAGCGGAAATGGGCCTCATCTCGCCTGGAGGGGAGAACATCCTGGATTTTCTCGACTTGCAGCAGGTGCTCTCGACTTACGACGGGGACCTCAGGGACCCGCTCTGGTGGCCTCAGGAAAGGCCAGTCCCCATGCGAGTTGCTCGGGGGCCTCTCGGGATTCCTCTCCCGTCGATGCTGGGGCCTAAGATCTTGTGTGGAGGGGGTGTCGGAACCTGAGGATTCCTCTCCAGTGCTGACATGGATCTTGGGGTAATTCTGGAGTCTCCCCTGGGGAGTCAGTCCTCGTCTCGAGTGGGGGCATGCACGTGCGCTTTCCTCCCGAGCTGTAGCAGCAGTGTCACCCTTCCCTTCGCGTGGATCAAGGGATCTGTGCCTTGCCCTCGAGGCTTTCCCACGAGGCTTTCCCACAGGGTTGTCCCACGTGCCACCGTGGTGTGAGTCGATCCTCAGCTTGAAAGTCCAGGCAGTGCAGGGAAAACAGGTTTCCTTGGAATGGACGGAGACATTTAGTTGACTCTGGGAATGGTGGCACGACCCTGGAGTTCCTCTCGCCTTTCCTGTGGAGAGCGCCTCCTCTTGAGATACGACGGGAACGCCGGGAATTCTTTCCCGACCACGCAGGGAAAGGATCCCTCCTCTCGAGCAAGGAGGCGGAAACGGGGATCCTCTGGATGTGGGCGGGACTCTCGTGCTTCCTTTCGAGTGGAAACGGGTATGTCGGGGAACTTCTTGAGTTGCAGCAAGGGTGTGAGAGGCCCTTTGGAAGTTCCAGAGTTTAGGTGTGATTAGCCTCGAGATGCCTCAGCGCAAATGGGTCTCATCTCGCCTGGAGGGGAGAACCTCCTGGATTTTCTCGAGTTGCGCCAGGTGCTCTCGACTTACGACGGGGACCTCAGGCGCCCGCTTTGGTGGCCTCAGGAAAGGCCAGTCCCCATGCGAATTGCTCGGGAGCCTCTCCTGATGTCTCTCCCTCTCCAGTGCTGTCTTGGATCTTGACTGGCCTTTCCTGAGGCCACCAGAGCGGGTCCCTGCGGTCCCAGTCGTAAGTCGAGAGCACCTGCCGTCACTGGAGAAAATCAAGGATGTTCTCCCCTCCAGGCAAAATGAAGCCTATTTCCGCTGACACATCTCAAGGCTAAGCACACTTAAACTCTGGAACTTCCAAAGGGTCCTTCACACCCTTGCTGTAACTCAAGAAGTTCCCCGACATACCCGTCTCCACTCTAGAGGAATCAGGAGAGTCCCGTCCACATCCAGAGGAGACCCGTTTCCGCCTCCTAGCTCCAGAGGAGGAATCCTTTCCCTGCGAGGTCGGGAAATAATTCCCGGCGTTCCCGTCGCATCTCAAGAGGAGGCGCTCTCCACAGGAAAGGCGAGCGGAACTCCACGGACATGCCACCATTCTCCGAGTCCCCCAGATGTCTCAGTCCATTCCAGGGAAACCTGTTTCCCCGCACTGACTCGACTTTCAAGCCGAGGATCGACTCACACCACTGTGGCACGTGGGACAGCCGTGTGGCAAAGCCTCGTGGGAAAAGCCTCGAGGGAAAGCCACAGATCCCTTGATCCACGCGAAGGGAAGCACGACACTGCTGCTACAGCTGGGGAGGAAAGTGCACGTGCATGCCCTCAACCGAGACGAGGACTGACTCCCCTGGGGAGACTCCAGCAGTACACCAAGATCCATGTCAGCACTGGAGAGGTATCCTCAGGTTACAGCACCGACTCTACGTAAGGTCTGAGGCCCCGGCATCGACGGGAGAGGAATCCGGAGAGGGCCCCGAGGAACTCGCATGGGGACTGGAATTTCCTGAGGCCACCAGAGTGGGTCCCTGAGGTCCCCATGGTAAGTCTAGAGCACCTGCCGCAGCTCGAGAATATCCAGGAGTTTCTCCCCTCCAGGCGAGATGAGGCCCATTTCCATTGAGGCATCTCGGGGCTAATCACACCTAACCTCTAGAACTGCCAAAGGGTCCTTCACACCCTTGCTGCAACTGAAGAAGTTCCCCAACATACCCGTCTCCACTCGGGAGTAAGCACGAGAGTCCCTCCCACATGAGGAGGAGCCCCGTTTCCACCTCATAGCTCGAAAGAAGGGATCCTGTCCCTGCGTGGTCGGTAAAGAATTTCCGACATTCCCGTCGCATCTCAAGAGTAGGCGCTCTCCACAGAAAAGGCGAGAGGAACTCCAGGGTCGTGCCACCATTCCCAGATTCCCTCAGATGTCTCAGTCCAATCCAGGGAAATTTGTTTTCCCTGTACTGCCTCGACGTTCAAGCCGAGGATCGACTCACACCCCGGTGGCACGTGGGACAGCCTGTGGGAAAGCCTCGTGTGGAAAAGCCTCGAGGGAAAGCCTTCAGGGAAAGCCACTGATACCATGATCCAATCGCCAAGGAGCGTGACACTGCTGCTACAGCTCGGGAGGAAAGCGCAACGTGCATGTCCCCACTCGAGACGAGGACTGACTCCCCTGGGGAGACTCCAGAAGTACCCCAAGATCCATGTCAGCACTGGAGAGGAATCCTCTGGTTCTGGCACCGACTCCAAACAAGGTCTTAGGCCCCGGCATCGACGGGAGAGGAATCCTGAGAGGCCACCGTGCAACTCGCATGGGGACTGGCATTTCCTCAGGCCAACAGAGCGGTTCCCTGAGGTCCCCGTCATAGGTCGAGACCACGTGCCGCAACTTGAGAAAATCCAGGTGGTTGTCCCTCCCAGGAGAGATGGGCCCATTTCCGCTGGGGCGTCTCGAGGCTAATCACACCTAAGCTCTGGAATTTCCAAAGGGTCCTTCACACCCTTGCTGCAACTCAAGAAGTTCCCCCCACATACCCGTCTCCACTCGAAAGGAGGCACGAGAATCCCGCCCACATCCAGAGGAGCCCCGTTTCCGTCTCATAGCTCGCAGGAGGGATCCTTTCCCCAGCGTGATAGCGAAAGAATTCTCGGGAGTCACTCTCCACAGGAAAGGCGGAGAGGAACTCCCTGTCATGCCACCATTCCCAGAGTCCCCCAGATGTCTCAGTCAATTCCAGGAAATCCTGTTTTCCCTGCACTGCCTCGACTTTCAAGCCGAGGATCAACTCACACCATGGTGATACGTGGGACAGCCCTGTGGGAAAGCCTCGTGGGAAAGCCTCGAGGGAAAGCCACAGATCCCTTGATTCACGCGAAGGGAAGCCTGACACTGCTGCTACAGCTCGGGAGGAAAGCGCACGTGCATGCCCCCACTCGAGACGAGGACTGACTCCCCTCGGGAGACTCCAGTAGTACCCCAAGATCCATGTCAGCACTGGAGAGGAATCCTCAGGTTCCAGCACCGACTCCGTACAAGGTCTCAGACCCGGCATCAACGTGGAGAGGAATCCCGAAGAGGCCATCGAACAACTCGCATGGAGACTGGCCTTTCCTCAGGATACCGGAGAGGGTCCCTGAGGTCCCCGTCGTAATTCTAGAGCACCTGCCACACTCGAGAAAATCCAGGAGGTTCTCCCCTCCAGGCGAGATGAGGCCCATTTCCGCTGAGGCGTCTCCAGGAAAATCACACCTAACCACTGGAACTTCCAAAGGGACCTTCACACCCTTGCTGACAAACTCAAGAAGTTCCCCGACATACCCGTCTCCACTCAAGAGGAAGCACGAGAGTCCGCCCACATCCAGAGGAGCCCTGTTTGCCGGCCTCATAGCTCGAGAGGATTGATCCTTTCCCTGGTGGTCAGGAAAGAATTCCCCGGCGTTCCCAACGCATTCCAAGAAGAGGCGCTCTCCACAGGAAAAGCAAGAGGAACTCCAGGGTCGTGCCACCCATTCCCAGAGTCCCCCAGATGTCTCAGTCCTTTCCAGGGAAACCTGTATTCCCTGCACTGCCCTCGAACTTTCAAGCCGAGGGATCGACTCACACCACAGTGGCACGTGGGGACAAAGCCCTGTGGGGAAAGCCTCTGAAGTGGGAAAAGCCTCGGTGGGGAAAGCCTCGAGGGAAAGCCACAGATCCCTTGATCCACGCGAAGGGAAGCCTGACAGTGCTGCTACAGCTCGGGAGGAAAGCACACGTGCATGCCCCCTCTCGAGACGATGACTGACTCCCCTGGGGAGACTCCAGAAGTACCCCAAGATCCATGTCAGCACTGGAGAGGAATCCTCAGGTTCCGGCACCGACTCCACACAAGGTCTTAGGCCCAGGCTTCGACGGGAGAGGAATCCCGAGAGGCCCCGAGGAACTCGCATGGGGACTGGCCTTTCCTGAGGCTACCAGAGTGGGTCCCTGAGGTTCCCGTCGTAAGCCGAGAGCACCTGCCACAACTCGAGAAAATCCAGGACGTTCTCCCCTCCAGGCGAGATGAGGCCCATTTCGCTGAGGCGTCTCCAGGCTAATCACACCTAACCTCTGGAACTTCCAAAGGGTCTTCACACCCTTGCTGCAACTCAAGAAGTTCGCCGACATACCCGTCTCCACTCGAGAGGAAGCACGAGAGTCCCGCCCACATCAGAGGATCCCGTTTCCGCCTTCTAGCTCGAGAGGAGGATCCTTTCCCTGCGTGGTCGGGAAAGAATTCCCGAGTTCCCGTCGCATCTCAAGAGGAGGCACTCTCCACAGAAAGGCGAGGGGAACTCCAGGGTCGTGCCACCATTCCCAGAATCCCAAGATGTCTCAGTCCATTCCAGGGAAACTTTTTCCCTGCACTGCTCGACTTTCAAGCGAGGATCGACTCGACACACACACGGTGGCACGTGGGACAGCCTTGTGGGAAAGCCTAGTGGGAAAAGCCTCGTGGGAAAGCCTCGAGGAGAAAGCCACAGATCCCTTGATCCACGCGAAGGGAAGCATGACCCTGCTGCTACAGCTCGGGAGGAAAGCCCACGTGCATGCCCCACTTAAGACGAGGACTGACTCCCCTGGGGAAACTCCAGAAGTACCCCAAGATCCATGTCATCACTGGAGAGGAATCCTCAGGTTCCGGCACCGACTCACACAAGGTCTTAGGCCCCGGTATCGACGGAGAGGAATCACGAGTGGCCCCGAGAAACTCGAATGGGGATTGGCCTTTCCTGAGGCCACCAGATCGGGTCCCTGAGGTCCCCGTCGTAAGTCGAGAGCACCTGCCGCAACTCGAGAAAATCCAGGAGGTTCTCTCCTCAGGCGAGATGAGCCCATGTCCGCTGAGGGTCTCGAAGCTAATCACACCTAACCTCTGGAACTTCCAAAGGGTCCTTCACATCCTTGCTGCAACTCAAGAAGTTCCCCGACATACCCGTCTCCACTCCAGAGGAAGCACGAGAGTCCGCCCACATCCAGAGGAGCCCCGTTTCTGCTCCTAGTCGAGAGTAGGGATCCTTTCCCTGCGTGTACGGGAAAGAATTCCCGGCATTCCGTCAATCTCAAGAGGAGGTGCTCTCCACAGGAAAAGCGAGAGGAACTCCAGGATCGTGCCACCATTCCAGAGTCCCCAGATGTCTCAGTCCATTCCAGGGAAACCTGTTTTCCCTGCACTGCCTCGATTTAGAGCCGAGGTTCCACTCTCACCACGGTGGCACGTGGGACAGCCCTGTAGGAAAGCCTCGTGGGAAGCTCGTGGGAAAGCTTGAGGGAAAGCCACAGATCCCTTGATCCATGCGAAGGGAAGCGTGACACTGCTGCTACAGCTCGGGAGAAAGCGCACATACATGCCCGACTCGAGACGAGGACTGACTCCCCTGGGGAGACTCAGAAGTACCCAGTTCCATGTCAGCACTGCAGAGGAAACCTCAGGTTCCGGCACTGACTCCACACAAGGTCTTAGGCCCCGGCATCGACGGGAGAGAATCCGAGAGGCCCGAGCAATTCGCATGGGGAGTGGCCTTTTCTGAGGCCCCCAGAGCGGGTCGTTTGAGGTCCCCGTCGTAAGTCGACAGCAACTGCCCTATCTCGAGAAAATCCAGGAGGTTCCCCTCCAGGCGAGATGAGGCCCATTTCCGCTGAGGCGACTGGAAGCTAATCACCCCTAATCTCTGGAACTTCCAAAGGGTCCTTCACAGCCTTGCTGCAACTCAAGAAGTTCCCCGACATACCCGTCTCCACTCAAGAGGAAGCACGTGAGTCCCGCCCACATCCAGAGGGGCCCCGTTTCCGCCTCCTAGCTCGAGAGGAGGGATCCTTTCCTTTCGTGGTCGGCAAAAAATTCCCGGCGTTCCCGTCGCATCTCAGGAGGAGGCGCTCTCCACAGGAAAGGCGAGAGGAAATCCAGGGTCGTGCCACCATTCCCAGAGTCCCCAAGATGTCTCAGTCCATTCCAGGGAAACCTGTTTTCCCTGCACTGCCTCGACATTCAAGCCGTGGATCGACTCACATCACGGTGGCACGTGGGACAACCATGTGGGAAAAGCCTTGTGGGAAAGCCTCGTGTGAAAGCCTCCAGGGAAAGCCACAGATCCCTTGATCCACGGGAAGGGAACGTGACACTGCTGCTACAGCTCGGGAGGAAAGCGCACGTGCATGCCACCTATCGGGACGAGGACTGACTCCCCTGCGGAGACTCCAGAAGTACCTCAAGGTCCATGTCAGCACTGGAGAGGAATCCTCAGGTTCCGGCACCGATCCACACAAGGTCTTAGGCCCCGGCATCGGCGGGAGAGAAATCCCAAAAGGCTCCCGAGCAACTCGCATGGGGACTGGCCTTTCCTGAGGCCACCAGAGGGGGTCCCTGTGGTCCCCGTCGTAAGTCGAGAGCACCTGCCGCAAGTCGAGAAAATCCAGGAGGTTGTCCCCTCCAGGCGAGGTGAGGCCCATTTCCGCTGAGGCGACTGGAAGCTAATCACCCCTAATCTCTGGAACTTCCAAAGGGTCCTTCACAGCCTTGCTGCAACTCAAGAAGTTCCCGGACATACCCGTCTCCACTCAAGGGGGAAGCACGAGAGTCCCGCCTACATCCAGAGGGGCCCCATTTCCGCGTCCTAGCTCGAAAGGAGGGATCCTTTCCTTTCGTGGTCGGCAAAGAATTCCCGGCGTTCCGTCGCATCTCAGGAGGAGGCGCTCTCCACAGGAAAGGCGAGAGGAAATCCAGGGTCGTGCCACCATTCCCAGAGTCCCCAAGATGTCTCAGTCCATTCCAGGGAAACCTGTTTTCTCTGCACTGCCTCGACATTCAAGCCGTGGATCGACTCACATCATGGTGGCACGTGGGACAACCATGTGTGGGAAAGTCTCGTGGGAAAGCCTCGTGGGAAAGCCTCGAGGGAAACCACAGATCCCTTGATCCACGCGTAGGGAAGCGTGACACTGCTGCTACAGCTCGGGAGGAAAGCGCACGTGCATGCCCCCACTCGAGAGGAGGACTGACTCCCTGGGGAGACTCCAGAAGTACCCCAAGATCCATGTCAGCACTGCAGAGGAAACCTCAGGTTCCGGCACTGACTCCACACAAGGTCTTAGGCCCCGGCATCGACGGGAGAGAATCCCGAGAGGCCGAGAAATTCGCATGGGGAGTGGCCTTTTCTGAGGCCCCAGAGCGGTCGTTGAGGTCACCGTCGTAAGTCGACAGCAACTGCCCCTATCTCGAGAAAATCCAGGAGGTAGTCCCCTCCAGGCGATATGAGGCCCATTTCCGCTGAGGCGACTGGAAGCTAATCACCCCTAATCTCTGGAAATTCCAAAGGGTCCTTCACAGCCTTGCTGCAACTCAAGAAGTTCCCCGACATACCCGTCTCCACTCAGAGGGAAGCACGGAGTCCCGCCCACATCCAGAGGGCCCCGTTTCCGCCTCCTAGCTCGAGAGGAGGGATCCTTTCCTTTCGTGTCGGCAAAAAATTCCCGGCGTTCCCGTCGCATCTCAGGAGGAGGGCTCTCCACAGGAAAGGCGAGAGGAAATCCAGGGTCGTGCCACCATTCCAGAGTCCCCAAGATGTCTCAGTCCATTCCAGGGAAACCTGTTTTCCCTGCACTGCCTCGACATTCAAGCCGTGGATCGACTCACATCACGGTGGCACGTGGGACAACCATGTGGGAAAGCCTCGTGGGAAAAGCCTCGTGTGAAAGCCTCCAGGGAAAGCCACAGATCCCTTTGATCCACGGGAAGGGAACGTGACACTGCTGCTACAGCTCGGAAAAGCGCACGTGCATGCCACCAATCGGGACGAGGACTGACTCCCCTGCGGACACTCCAGAAGTACCTCAAGGTCCATGTCAGCACTGGAGAGGAATCCTCAGGTTCCGGCACAGACTCCACAAAAGGTCTTAGTCCCCGGCATCGAAGTGAGGGGAATCCGAGA
>NW_017192473.1:0-10262 GCF_001704415.2 Capra hircus
TGGCCTCATCTCGCCTGGAGGGGAGAACCTCCTTGATTTTCTCCAGTTGCAGCAGGTGCTCTCGACTTACGACGGGGACCTCAGGGACCCGCTCTGGTGGGCTCAGGAAAGGCCAGTCCCCATGCGAGTTGCTCGGGGGCCTCTCCGGATTCCTCTACCGTCGATTCCGGGGCCTAAGACCTTGTGAGTAGTCGGAGCCGGAGCCTGACGATTCCTCTCCAGTGCTGACATGGATCTTGGGGTACTTCTGGAGTCTCCCCAGGACAGTCAGTCCTCGTCTCGAGTGGGGGCATGCACGTGCGCTTTCCTCCCGAGCTGTAGCAACAGTGTCACGCTTCCCTTCGCGTGCATCAAGGGATCTGTGGCTTTCCCTCGAGGCTTTCCCAGGAGGCTTTCCCACGAGGCTTTCCCACAGGGCTGTCCCACGTGCCACCGTGATGTGAGTCGATCCTCCGCTTGAAAGTCGAGGCAGTGCAGGGAAAACAGGTTTCCCTGGAATGGACTGAGACATCTGGGGGACTCTGGAATGGTGGCACGACCCTGGAGTTCCTCTCGCCTTTCCTGTGGAGAGCGCCTCCTCTTGAGATTCGACGGGAACGCGGGGAATTCTTTCCCCACCACGCAGGGAAAGGATCCCTCCTCTCGAGCTAGGAGGCGGAAACGGGGCTCCTCTGGATGTGGGCGGGACTCTCGTGCTTCCTCTCGAGTGGAGGCGAGTATGTCGGGGGAACTTATTCAGTTGCAGAAAGGGTGTGAAGGACATTTTGGAAGTTCCAGATGTTAGGTGCATTTAGCCTCTAGACGCCTCAGCGGAAATGCGCCTCATCTTGCCTGGAGGGGAGAACCTCCTGGATTTTCTCGAATTGCAACAGGTGCTCTCGACTTACGACGGGGACCTCAGGGACCCGCTCTGGTGGCCGCAGGAAAGGCCAGTCCCCATGCGAGTTGCTCGGTGGCCTCTCGGGATTCCTCTCCCGTCGATTCCGGGGCCTAAGAACTTGTGTGGGTCGGTCCTGGAACCTGAGGATTCCTCTCCAGTGCTGACATGGATCTTGGGGTACTTCGGAGTCTCCCCAGGGGAGTCAGTCCTCATTCGAGTGGGGGCATTGAAGAGCGCTTTCCTCCCGAGCTGTAGCAGCAGTGTCATTCTTCCGTCGAGTGGATCAAGGGATCAGTGGCTTTCCCTCGAGGCTTTCCCATGAGGCTTTCTCACGAGGCTTTCCCACAGGGCTGTCCCACGTGCCACCGTGCTGTGAGTCGATCCTCGGCTTGAAAGTCGAGGCAGTGCAGGGAAAACAGGTTTCCCTGGAATGGACTGAGATATCTGGGGTACTCTGGGAATGGTGGCACGACCCTGGAGTTCCTCTCACCTTTCCTGTTGAAAGCGCCTCCTCTTGAGTTGTGACGGGAAGACCGGGAATTCTTTCCGGACCACGCAGGGAAAGGATACCTCCTCTCTAGCTGTGAGGCGGAAACGGGGCTCCTCTGGATGTGGGCGGGACTCTCGTGCTTCCTCTCGAGTGGAGACGGGTATGTCGGGGAACTTCTTGAGTTGCAGCAAGGGTGTGAAGAACCCTTTGGAAGTTCCAGAGGTTTAGGTGTGATTAGCCACGAGACGCCTCAGCGGAAATGGGCCTCATCTCGCCTGGAGGGGAGAACCTCCTGGATTTTTTGAGTTGGGACAGGTGATCTCGACTTACGACGGGGACCTGAGGGACCCGCTCTGGTGGCCTCAGGAAAGGCCATTCCCCATGCGAGTTTCTCGGGGCCTCTCGGATTCCTCTCCCGTCGATGCCGGGGCCTAAGACCTTGTGTGGAGTCGGTGCCGGAACCTGAGGATTCCTCTCCAGTGCTGACATGGATCTTGGCGTCCTTAAAGGCGAGATGAGGCCCATTTGCGCTGAGGCGTCTGGAGGCTAATCACACCTAACCTCTGGAACTTCCAAAGGTCCTTCACACCCTTGCTGCAACTCAAGAAGTTCTCCGACATACCCGCTCCACTCGAGAGTATCAAGATCTTCCGCCCACTTTCAGAGGAGCACCGTTTCCACCTCATAGCTCGAGAGGAGGGATCCTTTACCTGCGTGGTCTGTAAAGCATTCCCGGCGTTCCAGTCGCATCTCAAGAGGAGGCCCTCTCCACAGGAAAGGCGAGAGAAACTCCAGGGTCGTTCCACCATTCCCAGAGTCCCCCAGATATCTCTGTCAATTCCAGGGAAACCTGTTTTCCCTCCACTGCCTCGACCGAGGATCGACTCACACCACGTGGCACGACAGCCCTGAGGAAAATCCTCGAGGGAAAGCCTCATTGGAAAAGCTAGATCCTTGATACACGCTATCGGAAGTGTGACACTGCTTCCACAGATCGGGAGGAAATTGAACGTGCATGCCCCCACTCGAGACTAGGACTGACTCCCGGGGAGACTCCAGAAGTACCCCATGATCCATGTCAGCACTGGAGAGGAATCCTCACGTTCCGGCACCGACTCCACACAAGGTCTTAGGCCCCGGCATCGACGGAGAGGAAACCCAAGAGGCCCCCGAGCAACTCGCATGGGGACTGGCCTTTCCTGAGGCCACCAGATCGGGTCCCTGAAGTCCCCGTCGTAAGTCGACAGCCTGCCGCAACTCGAGAAAATCCAGGAGGTTCTCCCTCCCGAGATGAGGCCCATTTCCGCGTCTCAAGGTTAATCACACATAACCTCTGGAACTTCCAAAGGGTCCTTCACACCCTCGCTGCAACTCAAGAAGTTCCTGGACATACCCGTCTTCACTCGAGAGGAAGCACGAGAGTCCCGCCCACATCCAGAGAGCCCCGTTTCCGCCTCCTAGCTCGAGAGGAGGGATCCTTTCCCTGCGTGTTCGGGAAAGAATTGCCGGCGTTCCCTCTCAAGAGGAGGCGCTCTCCACAGGAAAGGCGAGAGGAACTCCAGGGTCATGCCACCATTCCCAGAGTCCCCCAAATGTCTCAGTCCATTCCAGGGAAACCTGTTTTCCCTGCACTGCCTCGACTTTCAAGCCGAGGATCAACTCACACCACGGAGCACGTGGGACAGCCCTGTGGGAAACCCTCGAGGAAAGCCTCGATGGAACGCCACAGATTCCATGATCCACTCGAAGGAAAGCGTGACACTGCTGCTACAGCTCGGGAGGAAAGCGCACGTGCATGCCCCCACTCGAGACGAGGACTGACTCCCCTGGGGATACTCCAGAAGTACCTCAAGATCCTTGTAAGCACTGGAGAGGAATCCTCAGGTTCCGGCACCGACTCCCCAAGGCCTTAGGCCCCGGCATCGACGGAGAGGAATCCGAGGGCCCTGAGCAACTTGCATGGGGACTGGCCTTTCCTGAGGCCACCAGAGCGGGTCCCTGAGGTCCCCGGCGTAAGTCGAGAGCACCTGGGGTAACTCGAGAAAATCAAAGAGGTTCTCCCCTCCAGGCGAGATGAGGCCCATTTCCGCTGTGGCGTCTCAAGGTTAATCACACATAACCTCTGGAACTTCCAAAGGGTCCTTCACACCTTTGCTGCAACTCAAGAAGTTCCCTGACATACCCGTCTCCAATCCAGAGGAAGCACGAGAGTCCAACCCAGATCCAGAAGAGCCCCGTTTCCGCCTCATAGCTCGAGAGGAATCCTTCCCCGCGTAGTTGTGAAAGAATTCCCGGCTTTCCCGTCGCATCTCAAGTGGAGGCGCTCTCCACAGGTAAGGCGAGAGGAACTCCAGGGTTGTGCCACCATTTCGAGAGTCCCCCAGATATCTCCGTCCATTCCAGAGAAAACTGTTTTCCCAGCACTGCCTCAACTTTCAAGCCGAGGGTAGACTCACACTACAGTGGCACGTGGGCAGCCCTGTGGGAAAGCCTCGTGGGAAAGCCTCTTGGGAAAGCCTCGAGGGAAAGCCACAGATCCCTTGATCCACGCTAAAGGAAGCGTGACACTGCTGCTACAGCTCGGGAGGAAAGTGCACGTGCATGCCCCCACTCGAGACGAGGACTGACTCACCTGGGGAGACTCCAGAAGTACCCCAAGATCCATGTCAGCACAGGAGAGGAATCCTCAGTTTCCGGCACGACTCACACAAGGTTTTGGGCTCCAGCATCTACGGGAGAGAAATTCCGAGAGACACCGAGCAACATTCATGTGGACTGGCCTTTCCTGAGTCCACCAGAGCGGGTCCCTGAGGTCCCCGTCGTATGACGAGAGCACCTGCCCCAACTCGAGAACATCCAGGAGGTTCTCCCTTCCAGGCAAGATGAGGCCCATTTCCAATGAGGCGTCTGGAGGCTAATCACAACTAACCTCTGGAACTTCCAAAGGGTCCGTCACACCCTTGCTGCTACTCAAAAAAGTGCCTCGACATACCCGTCTCCACTCGAGAGGAAGAACGAGTTCCCGCCCACATCCAGAGGAGCCCCGTTACCGCCTCATAGCTGGAGAGGAGGGACACTTTCCCTGCGTGGTCGGGAAAGAATTCCCGACGTTCCCGTCGCATCTCAAGAGGAGGCCCTCTCCACAGTAAAGGCCAGAGGAACTCCAGGTTCGTGCCACCATTCCCAGAGTCCCCCAGATGTCTCCGTCCATTCCAGGGAAACCTGTTTTTCCAGCACTGCCTCAACTTTCAAGCCAAGGGTCGACTCACACTACAGTGACACGTTGGACAGCCCTGTGGGAAAGCCTCTTGGGAAAGCCTCGTGGGAAATTCTCGAGGGAAAGACTCGAGGGAAAGCCACAGATCCCTTGATCCACGCTAAAGGAAGCATGACACTGCTGTTACAGCTCGGGAGCAAAGCGCACGTGGATGCCCCACTCGAGACGAGGACTGACTCCCCTGGGGAGACTCCACAAGTACCCCAAGATCCACGTCAGCACTGGAGAGGAATCCTCAGGTTCCGGCTCCGACTCCACACAAGGTCTTAGGCCCCGCATCGACGGGAGAGGAATCCCGAGAGGCCCCAGGGCAACTTTCATGGGGACTGGCCTTTCCTGAGGCCACCAGAACGGGTCCCTGAGGTCCCCGTCTTAGGTCCAGAGCACCTGCCGCAACTCGAGTAAATCTAGGAGGTTCTCCCCTCCAGGGAGATGAGGCCCATTTCCGCTGCGGCATCTCGAGGCTAATCACACCTAACCTCTGGAACGTCCAAAGGTCCTTCACACCCTTGCTGCAACTCAAGAATTTCCCCGACATACCCGTCTCCACTCGAGAGGAAGCACGAGAGTCCCGCCCACATCCAGAGGAGCCCCGTTTCCGCCTCCTAGCTCGAGAGGAGGGATCCTTTCCCTGCGTGTCGGGAAAGAATTCCCGGCATTCCTGTCGCATCTCAAGAGGAGGCGCTCTCCACAGGAAACCGCGAGAGGAACTGCATTATCGTGCCACCATTCCCAGAGTCCCCCAGATGTCTCAGTCCATTCCAGGGAAACCTGTTTTCCTGCTTTCCCTGCACTGCCACGCATTCAAGCTGAGGATCGACTCACACCACGGTGGCACGTGGACAACCCTGTGGGAAAGCCTCATGGAAGGCCTCGTGGGAAAGCCTACTGGGAAAGCCACAGATCCCTTGATCCACACGAAGGGAAGCGTGACGCTGCTGCTACAGCTCGGGAGGAAAGCGCACGTGCATGCCCCCACTTGAGACGAGGACTGACTCCCCTGGGGAGACTCCAGAAGTATCCCAAGATCCATGTCAGCACTGGAGAGGAACCCTCAGATTCCGGCACCGACTCCACACAAGGTCTTAGGCCCCGAATCGACGGGAGAGGAATCTCGAGAGGCCCCGAGCAACTCGCATGGGGACTGGCCTTTCCTGAGGCCACCAGAGCGGGTCCCTGAGGTCCCCGTCATAAGTCGAGAGCACCTGCCGCAGCTCGAGAAAATCCAGGAGGTTCTCCCCTCCAGGCGAGATGAGGCCCATTTCCGCTGAGGCGTCTCTAGGCTAATCACACCTAACCTCTGGAAATTCCAAAGGGTCCTTCACACCCTTGCTGCAACTCAAGAAGTTCCCCGACATACCCGTCTCCACTCGAGAGGAAGCACGAGAGTCCCGCCCACATCCAGAGGAGCCCCGTTTCCGCCTCCTAGCTCGAGAGGAGGGATCTTTCCAGCGTGTTGGGCAAGAATTCCCGGCGTTCCCGTCGCATCTCAAGAAGAGGCGCTTTCGGCAGGAAAGGCGAGAGGAACTCCAGGGTCGTGCCACCATTCCCAGAGTTCCCCAGATGTCTCAGTCCATTCCAGGGAAACCTGTTTTCCCTGCACTGCCTCGACTTTCAAGCGATTATCGACTCACACATGGTGGCACGTGGGACAGCCCTGTGGGAAAGCCTCGTGGAAAAACCTCGTGGGAAAGCCTCGAGGGAAAGCCACATATCCCTTGATCTACGCGAAGGGAAGCATGACACCGCTGCTACAGCTCGGGAGGAAACGCACGTGCATGCCCCCACACGAGACGAGGACTGACTCCCCTGGGGAGACTCCAGAAATCCCAAGATCCATGTCAGCACAGAACAGGAATCCTCAAGTTCCGGCACCAATTCCACAGAAGGTTTAGGCCCTGGCATCGACGGGGAGAGAATCCCGAGAGGCCCCTGAGCAACTCGCATGGGGACTGGCCTTTCCTGAGGCCACCAGAGCGGGTCCCTGAGGTCCCCGTCGTAAGTCGAGAGCACCTGCCGCAACTCGAGAAAATCCAGGAGGTTCTCCCCTCCAGGCGAGATGAGGCCCATTTCCGCTGAGGCGTCTCGAGGCTAATCACACCTAACCTCTGGAACTTCCAAAGGGTCCTTCACACCCTTGCTGCAACTCAAGAAGTTCCCCGACATACCCTTGTCCACTCGAGAGGAAGCGCGAGCGTCCCTTGCACATCCAGAGGAGGCCCTTTTCCTCCTTGTAGCTCGAGATGAGGGATCCTTTCCCTGCGTGGTCGGGAAAGAATTCCCGGCATTCCCGTCGCATCTCAAGAGGAAGCGCTCTCCACAGGAAAGGCGAGAGGAACTCCAGGGTCGTGCCACCAATCCAAGAGTCCCCCAGAGGACTGAGTCCATTCCAAAGGAAACTCTTTTACCTGCACTGCCTTGACTGTCACGCCGAGGATCGACTCACACCACGGTGGCACGTGGGACAGCCCTGTGTGTTAGCCTCGTGGGAAAGCCTCATGGGAAATCCTACAGGGAAAGCCACACATCCCTTGATCCACCCGTCGGGTAGCATGACACTGCTGCCACCTTTAGGGAGGAAAGCCCACGTGCATTTCCCCACTCGAGACGAGGACTGACTCCCCTGGGAGAGTCCAGAAGTACCCAAAAATCCACGTCAGCACTGGAGAGGAATCCTCAGTTTCCGGTCCCAACTCAACACAAGGTCTTCGACTCGGGAAATGCAAGCATTTAAAAGATCTCTCCTTTGGAGCCTCGAGGGGGGATCGGGGCTTCTCTGGATGTGGGCGGGACCCTCGTGCTTCCTTTGAGTGTAGACGGGGTGTGTCGGGAAAGCTCTTGAGTTGCAGCAAGTGTGTGAAGGAACCATTGGAAGTTCCAGAGGTTAGGTGTGCTTAGCCTCTAGATGCGTCAGTGGAAATAGGCCTCATTTTGCTGTAGGGGAGAACCTCCTGGATTTTCTCGAGTTACGGCAGGTGCTCTCGAATTACGACGGGGACCTCAGGGACCCGGTCTCGTGGCCTCAGGAAAGGCCAGTCCCCATGCAAGTTGCCAGGGGACTCTCGGGATTCCTCTTGGGTCGATGCCGGGGCCTAAGACCTTGTGTGGAGTCGAGGCCGGATCCTGAGGATTCCTCTCCAGTGCTGACATGGTTCTTGGGGTACTTCTGGAGTCTCCCCAGGGAAGTCAGTCCTCGTCTCGAGTGTGGGCATGCACGTGCGCTTTCCTCCCGAGCTGTAGCAGCAGTGTCACGCTTCCTAACGCGTGGTCAAGGGATCTGTAGCTTTCACTCAAGTCTTTCCTTCAAGGCTTTCCCAAGAGTCTTTCCCACAGGGCTGTCCCACCTGCCACCAGGGTGTGAGTCGATCCTCGGCTTGAAAGTCGAGGCAGTGCAGGGAAAACATGTTCCTCTGGAATGGACTGAGACATCTGGGGGACTCTTGGAATGGTGGTACGACCCTGGAGTTCCGCTCGCCTTTCCTGTGGAGAGCGCCTCCTCTTGAGATGGGACGGGAACGCGGGAATTCTTTCCCGACCAAGCAGGGAAAGGATCCGTCATCTCGAGGTCCGAGGCATAAACGGGGCTCCTCTGGATGTGGGCGGGACCCTCGTGCTTCCTCTGGAGTGGAGACGGTATGTCGGGGAACTTCTTGAGTTTCAGCAAGGTTGTTAAGGAACCTTTGGAATTTCCAGAGTTTAGGTGTGATTAGCCTCGAGAGCCTCAGCGGAAATTGGCCTCATCTTGCCTGGTGGGGAGAACCTCCTGGATTTTCTCGAATTGTGGCAGGTGTTCTCAACGTACGCTGGGACCTCAGGGACCCGCTCTGGGGCGTCAGGAAAGGCCAGTTCCCATCCGAGTGGCTACGGGGCCTCTCGGGATTCCTCTCCCGTCGATGGTGGGGCCTAAGACCTTGTGTGAAGTCGAGGCCGGTACCTGAGGATTCCTCTCCCGTGCTGACATGGTTCTTGGGGTACTTCTTGAGTCTCCCCAGGGGTGTCAGTCCTCTTCTCAGCGGGATCATGCAAGAACGCTTACCTCCCGAGCTGCAGTAGCAGTGTCACGCTGCCCGTCGCGTGGATCAAGAGATCTGTGTCTTTCCCTCGAGGTATTTCCCACGGGGCTTTCCCTCGAGGCTTTCCCACGAGGCTTTCCCACATCGCTGTCCCACGTGCCACCGTGGTGCCAGTCGATCCTCGGCGTGAAAATCAAGGCAGTGCAGGGAAAACAGGTTCCTCTGGAATGGACTGAGACATCTGGGGGACTCTTGGAATTGTGGCACGACCCTGGAATTCCTCTCGCCTTTCCTGTGGAGAGCGCCTCTTCTTGAGATTCGGTGGGAACGCCGGGAATTCTTTCCCGACCAAGCAGGGAAAGTGCCCGTGGTCCAGCCCCGGTGGATCCAGGGTGATTCGAAGGTGGGACGTAGTCGTCGTCTTTGGAAATATACATATTTAATCCCAGATATAAAGAGATTAGAAATGGATAGTGTAGTAGGAAGATTATTGGAGAAAAAAGAGGCTGAATAACTTGGATTACGTGGAATAACATCCATCCTCCAGTAGAGAATTCAGCCAGAAAAAACGGGAGCAAAAAAGAAGCGACATGGGGGAATCAGTCTTTCCGGAAACTGATCTGATTTCTTTATTTTTGGTTTTGCTTTATACCTCTTGTTACACATAGGGATGAATACAGAGTCACGCAGGAGTCGGCATCCTGACCTTTATCAAAATCAGGTGCTTCACATAAATGTATAAAAAAAAGGTCTTAGGGATCTTACATCATCTTCTGGCCATGAATGAGACCTGCTGACATTTTATGATCCTTTCTTTCTGATAACCAAATAAACTTATTTCTTCCAAGGGTGTTTTTTTCTTAAACCAGGCACCACCCTCCAAATAAAGTTACATTCCTATAGGGTGAGGGTGTAGTGAGTTACAATCAAGAAAGGAATTTATTTAACCCAAGGTTAACATGATTAGTCTTAAAGGTGAATTCTTATTTCTCCTATATGCTTAAAGGTTAATACTTATTTCTCCTATATACTAGTTATATTCATTATAAGGGTAGGGAACATGGAGATTTATCAGCAAACATCAGCCTAACAAATGAAAATCCTTCATCAATTCTCCCCTTAAGATCTATTTAGTCTTAAGATATGATAAAGTTACATTCTTACATAGAAAGGACACAGTGATATATAACAAAGTACAGTGATCTATTACAAAAGTGAAAATCCATTAACTCAAAAAGTCTAGTATTGCTAACATCAAAAACTGCTATATTTCCTTTGCTATATTCCAAATACATTGATTAATATATTCCCAAGTGCCTAAGGATATGGAGGCCTGGTGGCAATCATTGACTCAACAAGAAGAAAAATCCTATGCTAATTAAGACTCTCAAAATACTCCAAAACTCTCTGTGCTGTTTACAGTTGAGAGGTAGTAAACAATCTTGTGCCTAGTGGCAGCAGTATGGATAATCCTGTCACACAAGCTGGTCTGTCAGCAGAGAGGTTTGACCTAAAATATCCTTGCCACCCAGAGCAGGAATTAGCAGCAATTTTTGCAAATGAAGAACCCTTCACCAATATAATTCCTAACCAACTATACTA
>NW_017192474.1:0-10262 GCF_001704415.2 Capra hircus
CAGTGCTGACATGGACTTGGGGTTCTTCTGGAGTCTCTCAGTCCCAGTAGTCAGTCCTCGTCCGAGTGGGGGCATGCATGTGCGCTTTCCTCCCGAGCTGTAGGCAGCAGTGTCACGTTCCCTTCGCGTGGATCAAGGGATCTGTGGCTTTCCCTGGAAGCTTTCACACGAGGCTTTTCCATGAGGCTTTCCCCACATGATTGTCCACGTGCCACCGTGATGTGAGTCGATCCTCGGCTTGAATGTCGATCAGTGCAGGGAAAACAGGTATCCCTGGAATGGACTGAGACATCTGGGGGACTCTGGGAAAGGTGGCACGACCCTGGAGTTCCTCTCGCCTTTCCTGTGGAGAGCGCCTCCTCTTGAGATGCGACGGGAACGCCGGGATTTCTTTCCCGATGACGCAGGGAAAGGATCCCACCTCTCGAGCTAGTAGGCAGAAACGGGGCTCCTCTGGATGTGGGCGGGACTTTCGTGCTTCCTCTCGAGTGGAAACGGTATGTAGGGGAACATCTTGAGTTGCAGCCAGGGTGTGAAGCACCGTTTGGAAGTTCCAGAGATTAGGTGTGATGAGCCTCGAGACGCCTCAGCAGAAATGGGCCCCATCTCGCCTGGAGGGGAGAACCTCCTGGATTTTCTCGAGATAGGGTAGTTGCTCTCGACTTACGACGGGGACCTCAACGTCCCGCTCTGGGGGCCTCAGAAAAGGCCACTCCCATGCGAATTGCTCGGGGCCTCTCAGGATTCTCCCGTCGATGCCGGGGCCTAAGACCTTGTGTGGAGTCAGTGCCGGAACCTGAGGTTTCCTCTGCAGTGCTGACATGGATCTTGGGTACTTCTGGAGTTTCCCAGGGGAGTCAGTCCTCGTCTCGAGTGGGGCATGCACCTGCGCTTTCTCCTAGCTGTAGCAGCAGTGTCATGCTCCAGTCGCGTGGATCAAGGGATCAGTGGCTTTCCCTCGAGGCTTTCCCACGAGGCTTTCAAATAGGCTTTCCACGAGGCTTTCCCACAGGGCTGTCCCACGTGCCACCGTGGTGTTAGTCGATCCTCGGCTTGAAAGTCGAGGCAGTGCAGGGAAAACAGGTCTCCCTGGAATGGACTGAGACATCTGGGGGACTCTGGGATTGGTGCACGACCATGGAGTTCCTCTCGCCTTTCCTCTGGAGAGCGCGACCTCTTGAGATGCGTCGGAACGCCGGGAAATCTTTCTCGACACGCAAGGAAAGGATCCCTCCTCTCGAGCTAGGAGGCGAAACGGGGCTCCTCTGGATGTGAGCGGGACTCTCGTGCTTCCTCTCAAGTGGAGACGGGTATGTCGGGAACTTCTTGAGTTGCAGCAAGGGTGTGAATGACCCTTTGGAAGTTCCAGAGGTTAGGTGTGATTAGCCTCGAGACGCCTCAGCGGAAATGGGCCTCATCTCGCCTGGAGGGGAAAACCTCCTGGATTTTCTCGAGTTGCGGAAGGTGCTCTCGACTTATGACGGGGACCTCAGGGACCCGCTCTGGTGGCCTCAGGAAAGGCCTGTCCACATGCGAGTTGCTCGGGGCCTCTCGGGATTCTCTCCCGTCGATGCTGGGCTAAGACCTTGTGTGGAGTCGGTGCCGGACCAGAGGATTCCTCTCCAGTGCTGACATGGATCTTGGGGTACTACTGGAGTCTCCCAGGGAGTCAGTCCTTGTCTCGAGTGGGGGCATGCACGTGCGCTTTCCTCCCGAGCTGTAGCAGCAGTGTCGCGTTCCCTTCCGTGGATCAAGGATCTGTGTCTTTCCCTCAAGGCTTTCCCACGAGGCTTTCCCACAGGGCTGTCCCACGTGCACCGTGGTGTGAGTCGATCCTCGACTTGAAAGTCGAAGCAAGCAGGGAAAACAGGTTTCGCCTGGAATGGACTGAGACATCTCGGGGACTCTGGGAATGGTGCACGACCCTGGAGTTCTCTCGCCTTTCTTGTGGATAGCGCCTCTCTGAGATCCGACGGGAACGCCGGGAATTCTTTTCCAACCACACAGGGAAGGATCCCACCTCTCGAACTAGGAGGGGGAAACGGGGATCTCTGGTTGTGGGCGGGACTCTGGTGCTTCTCTCGAGTGGAGACGGGTATGTCGGGGAACTTCTTGAGGTGCAGCAAGGGTGTGAAGGACCCTTTGGAAGTTCCAGAGTTAGGTGTGATTAGCCTCGAGACGCCTCAGCGGAAATGGCCTCATCTCGCCTGGAGGGGAGAACCTCCTGAATTTTCTCGAGTTGCGGCAGGTGTTCTCGACTTACGAGGGGACCTCAGGGACCCGCTCTGGTGGCCTCAGGAAAGGCCAGTCGCCATGCGAGTTGCTCCGGGGCCTCTCGGGATTCCTCTCCCGTAGATGCGGGCCTAAGACCTTCTGTGGAGTCGGTGCGAAACCTGATGATTCCTCTCCAGTGCTGACATGGATCTTGGGGTACTTCTGGAGTCTCCCCAGGACAGTCAGTCCTCTACTCGAGTGGGGCATGCATGTGCACTTTCCTCCCGAGCTTTAGCAACATTGTCACGCTTACCTTCGCGTGAATCAAGGGATATGTGGCTTTCCCTCGAGGTTCCCAGGAGGCTTTCCCACAGGGCTACCCACGTGCCACTGTGGTGTGAGTCGATCCTCGCTTGAAAGTCGAGGCAGTGCAGGGAATACAGGTTCCCTGGAATGGACTGAGACATCTGGGGGACTCTGGAATGGTGGCAGGTACCTGGAGTTCCTCTCGCTTTCTCTGGAGAGTGCCTCCTCTTCAGATGTGACGGGAACGCCGCGAATTCTTCCTGACCACGCAGGGAAAGGATCAACCTCTCGAGCTAGGAGGCGGAAACGTGGCTCTCTTGATGTGGGCGGGACTTTCCTGCTTCCTCTCGAGTGGAGATGGGTATGTCGGGAACTTCTTGAGTTGCAGCAAGGGTGTGAAGGACCCTTTGGAAGTTCCAGAGGTTAGGTGTGATTTCCTGGAGACGCCTCAGCGGAAATGGGCCTCATCTCGCCTGGAGGGGAGAACCTCCTGGATTTTCTCGAATTGCGGCAGGTGCTCTCGACTTACGACTGGGACCTCAGGGACCGCTCTTGTGGCCTCAGGAAAGGCAGTCCCATGTGAGTTGCTCGGGGCTCTCGGATTCCTCTCCCTCGATGCCGGGGCCTAAGACTTGTGTGGAGTCAGTGCCGGAACGTGAGGATTCCTATGCCGTGCCGACATGGATCTTCGGGGTACTTCTGGAGTCTCCCCAGAGGCGTATGTCCTCGTCTCGAGTGGGGGCATGCACGTGCGCTTTCCTCCCGACCTGTAGCAGCAGTGTCACGGTTCCCTTCGCTTGGATCAAGGGATCAGGGGCTTTCCCTCGAGGCTTTCCCATGAGGCTTTCCCACGAGGCTTTCCCACAGGGCTTTCCACGTGCCCTTGTGGTGTGAGTCGATCCTCAGCTTGAAAGTCGAGGCAGTGCAGGGAAAACAGGTTTCCCTGGAATGGACTGAGACATCTGGGGGACTCTGGGAATGGGGCCTGATACTGGAGTTCCTCTCGCCTTAACTGTGAAGAGCGCCTCCTCTTGAGATGAGACGGGAACGCTAGGAATTCTTTCAGACCACGCAGGGAAAGTATCCCTCCTCTCGAGCTAGCAGGCGGAAACGGGGCCACTCTGGATACGGGCGGGACGCTCGGTTCCTCTTGAGTGGAGACGGGTATGTCGGGGAACTTCTTGAGTTGCAGCAAGGGTGTGAATGACCCTTTCGAAGTTCGAGAGTTTAAGTGTGATTACCCCCTAGTTGCCTCAGCCGAAATGGGCCTCATCTCGCCTGGAGGGAAGAACCTCCTGGATTTTCTCGACTTGCGGCAGGTGCTCTCGACTTACGACGAGGGCCTCAGGGACCCGCTCTGGTGGCCTCAGGAAAGGCCAGTTCCCAAGCGAGTTTCTCCCGGGCCTCTCCGGATTCCTCTCCCGTCGATGCTGGGGCCTAAGACCTTGTGTGGACTCAGTGACGGAACCTGAGGATTCCTCTCCAGTGCCGACATGGATCTTGTGCTACTTCTGGAGTCTCCCCAGGGGAGTCAGTCCTCGTCACGAGAGAGGGCATGCACGTGTGATTTCCTCCCGAGCTGTAGCAGCAGTTTCACGCTTTCCATTTCGTGGATCAAGGGATCTGTGGCTTTCCCTCTAGACTTTCCCATGACGCTTTCCCACGAGGCTTCCCACAGGGCTTTCCCACGTGCCACTGTGGTGTGAGTCGATCCTCGGCTTTAAAGTCGAGGCAGTGAAGGGAAAACAGATTTCCCTGGAATGGACTGAGACATCTGGGGGACTCAGGGAATGGTGGCACGACCCTGGAGTTCCTCTCGCCTTTCCTGTGGAGAGCGCCTCCTCTTGAGATGCGACGGGAACCCGGGAATTCTTTCCCGACCACGCAGGGAAAGGATCTTTCCTCTCGAGCTAGGAGGCGGAAACGGGGCTCCTCTGGATGTGGGCGGGACTCTCGTGCTTCCTCTCGAGTGGAGACGGGTATGTCGGGGAACTTCTTGAGTTGCAGCAAGGGTGTGAAGGACCCTTTGGAAGTTCCAGATATTAGATGTGATTAGCCTCGAGACGCCTCAGCGGAAATGGGCCTCATCTCGCCTGGAGGGGAGAACCTCCTGGATTTTCTCGAGTTGCGGCAGGTGCTCTCGACTTACGATGGGGACCTCAGGGACCCGCTCTGGTGGCTTCAGGAAAGGCCAGTCCCCATGCGAGTTGCTCTTGGGCCTCTCGGGATTCCTCTCCCGTAGATGCCGGGGCCTAAGACCTTCTGTGGATTCGGTGCCGCAACCTGAGGATTCCTCTCCAGTGCTGACATGGATCTTTGGGTACTCCTGGAGTCTCCCCAGGACAGTCAGTCCTCTACTCGAGTGGGGAGCACGCACATGCGCTTTCCTCCCGAGCTTTAGCAGCAGTGTCACGCTTACCTTCGCGTGGATCAAGGGTTCTGTGGCTTTCCCTCGAGGCTTTCCCACGAGGCTTTCCCACAGGGCTGCCCCACGTGCCACTGTGGTGTGAGTCGATCCTCGGCTTGAAAGTCGAGGCAGTGCAGGGAATACAGGTTCCCTGGAATGGACTGAGACATCTGGGGGACTCTGGGAATGGTGGCAGGTACCTGGAGTTCATCTCGCTTTTCCTGTGAAGAGCGCCTCCTCTTGAGATGCGACGGGAACCCGGGAATTCTTTCCCGACCACGCAGGGAAAGGATCCCTCCTCTCGAGCTAGGAGGCGGAAACGGGGCTCCTCTGAATGTGGGCGGGAATCTCGTGCTTCCTCTCGAGTGGAGACGGGTATGTCGGGGAACTTCTTGAGTTGCAGCAAGGGTGTGAAGGACCCCTTGAAAGTTCCAGAGGTTAGGTGTGATTAGTCTCGAGACGCCTCAGCGGAAATGGGCCTCATCTCGCCTGGAGGGGAGAACCTCCTGGATTTTCTCGAGTTGCGGCAGGTGCTCTCGACTTACGACGGGGACCTCAGGGACCCGCTCTGGTGGCCTCAGGAAAGGCCAGTCCCCATGCGAGTTGCTCGGGGCCTCTCGGGATTCCTCTCCCGTCTATGCCGGGGCCTAAGTACTCTTCTGTGGAGTTCGGTGCCTGGAACCTGAGGATTCCTCTCCAGTGCTGACATGGATCTTGGGGTACTTCCTGGAGTCTCCCCAGGACAGTCAGTCCTCGTACTCGAGTGGGGGCACGCACATGCGCTTTCCTCCCGAGCTGTAGCAGCAGTGTCACGCTTACCTTCGCGTGGATCAAGGGATCGGGCTTTCCTGTAGGCTTTCCCACGAGGCTTTCCAACGAGGCTTTCCCACAGGGCTGTCCCACGTGCCACTGTGGTGTGAGTCGATCCTCGGCTTGAAAGTCGAGGCAGTGCAGGGAAATACAGGTTCCCTGGAATGGACTGGAGACATCTGGGTGATCTCTGGGAATGGTGGCACGGACCTGGAGTTCATCTCGCTTTCCTGTGAGAGCGCCTCCTCTTGAGATGCGACGGGAACGCCGGGAATTCTTTCCCGACCACGCAGGGAAAGGATCCTTCCTCTCGAGCTAGGAGGCGGAAACGGGGCTCCTCTGAATGTGGCCGAGACTCTCGTGCTTGCCTCTCAGTGGAGACGGGTATGTCGGGGAACTTCTTGAGTTGCAGCAAGGGTGTGAAGGACCCTTTGGAAGTTCCAGAGGTTTAGGTGTGAATTAGCCTCGAGACGCCTCAGCGGAAATGGGCCTCATCTCGCCTGGAGGGGAGAACCTCCTTGGATTTTCTCGAGTTGCAGGCAGGTGCTCTCGACTTACGACTGGGGACCTCAGGGACCCGCTCTGGTGGCCTCAGGAAAGGCCAGTCCCATGCGAGTTGCTCGGGGGCCTCTCGGGATTCCTCTCCCGTCGATGCCGGGGCCTAATATCTTCTTGTGGGAGTCGGTGCCGGAACCTGACATTCCTCTCCAGTGCTGACATGGATCTTGGGTACTTCTGGAGTCTCCCCAGTGGAGTCAGTCCTCGTCTCGAGTGGGGCATGCACATGTGCCTTTCCTCTCGAGCTGTAGCAGCAGTGTCACGCTTCCCTTCGCGTGGATCAAGGGATCTGTGGGCTTTCCCTCGAGGCTTTCCCACGAGGTCTTTCCAACGAGGCTTTCCCACAGGGCTGTCCCACGTGCCACCGTGGTGTGAGTCGATCCTCGCTTGAAAGTCGAGGCAGTGCAGGGAAAACAGGTTTCCCTGGAATGGACTGAGACATCTGGTGTCTCTGGGAATGGTGGCACGACCCTGGAGTTCTCTCGCCTTTCCTGTGGAGAGCGCCTCCTCTTGAGATGCGACGGGAATGCCGGGAATTCTTTCCCGACCACGCAGGGAAAGGATCCCTCCTCTCGAGCTAGGAGGCGAAACGGGGCTCCTCTGGATGTGGGCGAGACTCTCGTGCTTCCTCTCAGTGGAGACTGGTATGTCGGGGAACTTCTTGAGTTGCAGCAAGGGTGAAGGACCCTTTGGAAGTTCCAGAGTTTAGGTGTGAATAGCCTCGAGACGCCTTCAGCGGAAATTGGCCCTCATCTCGCCTGGAGGGGAGAACCTCCTTGGATTTTCTCGAGTTGCAGGCAGGTGCTCTCGACTTACGACTGGGGACCTCAGGGACCCCGCTCTGGTGGCCTCAGGAAAGGCCAGTCCCCATGCGAGTTGCTCGGGGGCCTCTCCGGGATTCCTCTACCGTCGATGCCGGGGCCTAAAACCTTGTGTGGAGTCGGAGCCGGAGCCTGACGGATTCCTCTCCAGTGCTGACATGGATCTTTGGGGTACTTCTGGAGTCTCCCCAGGGAGTCAGTCCTCGTCTCGAGTGGGGAATGCACGTGCGCTTTCCTCCCGAGCTGTAGCAACAGTGTCAGCGCTTTCCCTTCGCGTGCATCAAGGGATCTGTGGCTTTCCCTCGAGGCTTTCCTCTAGTCTCCATGGAGGCTTTCCCACGAGGGCTTTCCCACAGGGCTGTCCCACGTGCCACCGTGGTGTGAGTCGATCCTCGGCTTGAAAGTCGAGGCAGTGCAGGGAAAACAGGTTTCCCTGGAATGGACTGAGACATCCTGGGGACTCTGGGAATGGTGGCACGTACCCTGGAGTTCCTCTCGCCTTTCCTGTGGAGAGCGCCTCTCTTGAGATGCAGACGGGAACGCGGGAATTCTTTCCCGACCACGCAGGGAAAGGATCCCTCCCTCTCGAGCTAGGAGGCGGAAACGGGGCCCTCTGGATATGGGCGGGACCTCGGTTCCTCTCGAGTGGAGCGGTATGTCGGGGAACTTCTTGAGTTGCAGCAAGGGTGTGAATGACCCTTTCGAAGTTCGAGAGTTTAAGTGTGATTACCCCTAGTTGCCTCAGCCGAAATGGGCCTCATCTCGCCTGGAGGGAAGAACCTCCTGGATTTTCTCGACTTGCGGCAGTGCTCTCGACTTACGACGAGGGCCTCAGGGACCGCTCTGGTGGCCTCGGAAAGGCCAGTCCCATGCGAGTTGCTCGGGGGCCTCTCCGGATTCCTCTCCCGTCGATTCCGGGGCCTAAGACCTTGTGTGTCGGATGAGATTCCTCTCCAGTGCTGACATGGATCTTGGGTACTTCTGGAGTCTCCCCAGGGAGTCAGTCCTCGTCTCGAGTGGGAGCATGCACGTGCACTTTCCTCCCGAGCTGTAGCAGCAGTGTCACGCTTCCCTTCGCGTGCATCAAGGGATCTGTGGCTTTCCTCGAGGCTTTCACGAGGCTTTCCCACAGGGCTGTCCCACGTGCCACCGTGATGTGAGTCGATCCTCGGCTTGAAAGTCGAGGCAGTGCAGGGAAAACAGGTTTCCCTGGAATGGACTGAGACATCTGGGGGGACTCTGGAATGGTGGCACGACCCTGGAGTTCCTCTCGGCTTTCCTCTGGAGAGCGCCTCCTCTTGAGATTCGACGGGAACGCGGGAATTCTTTCCCGACCACGCAGGGAAAGGATCCTTCTCCTCGAGCTAGGAGGCGAAAACGGGCTCCTCTGGATGTGGGCGGGACTCTCGTGCTTCCTCTCAGAGTGGAGACGGGTATGTGGGGAACTTATTAGTTGCAGCAAGGGTGTGAAGGACCTTTGGAAGTTCCAGATATTAGATGTGATTAGCCTCGAGACGCTCAGCGGAAATGGCTCATCTGCGCTGGAGGGGAGAACCTCCTGGATTTTCTCGAATTGCAGCAGGTGCTCTCGACTTACGATGGGGACCTCAGGGACCCGCTCTGGTGGCTTCAGGAAAGGCCAGTCCCCATGCGAGTTGCTCGGGGGCCTCTCGGATTCCTCTCCCGTCGGTTCCGGGGCCTAAGAACTTGTGTGGGTCGGTCCTGGAACCTGAGGATTCCTCTCCAGTGCTGACATGGATCTTGGGGTACTTCGGAGTCTCCCCAGGGGAGTCAGTCCTCATTCGAGTGGGGGCATTGAAGAGCGCTTTCCTCCCGAGCTGTAGCAGCAGTGTCATTCTTCCCGTCGAGTGGATCAATGGATCAGTGGCTTTCCCTCGAGGCTTTCCCATGAGGCTTTCTCACGAGGCTTTCCCTCAGGGCTGTCCCACGTGCCACCGTGCTGTGAGTCGATCCTCGGCTTGAAAGTCGAGGCAGTGCAGGGAAAACAGGTTTCCCTGGAATGGACTGAGATATCTGGGGTACTCTGTGAATGGTGGCACGACCCTGGATTTCCTCTAACCTTCCTGTTGAAAGCGCCTCCTCTTGAGTTGTGACGGGAAGACGGGAATTCTTTCCGGACCACGCAGGAAAGGATACCTCCTCTCTAGCTGTGAGGCGGAAACGGGGTCCTCTGGATGTGGGGCGGGACTCTCGTGCTTCCTCTCGAGTGGAGACGGGTATGTCGGGAACTTCTTGAGTTGCAGCAAGGGTGTGAAGAACCCTTTGGAAATTCCAGAGGTTTAGGTGTGATTAGCCACGAGACGCCTCAGCGGAAATGGGCCTCATCTCGCCTGGAGGGGAGAACCTCCTGGATTTTTTCGAGTTGGGACAGGTGATCTCGACTTACGACGGGGACCTGAGGGACCGCTCTGGTGGCCTCAGGAAAGGCCATTCCCCATGCGAGTTTCTCGGGGGCCTCTCGGGATTCCTCTCCCGTCGATGCCAGGGCAAAAGACCTTGTGTGGAGTCGGTGCCGAACCTGAGGATTCCTCTCCAGTGCTGACATGGATCTTGGCGTCCTTAAAGGCGAGATGAGGCCCATTTGCGCTGAGGCGTCTGGAGGCTAATCACACCTAACCTCTGGAACTTCCAAAGGTCCTTCACCCCTTGCTGCAACTCAAGAAGTTCTCCGACATACCCGCTCCACTCGAGAGTATCAAGATCTTCCCGCCCTTTCAGAGGAGCACCGTTTCCACCTCATAGCTCGAGAGGAGGGATCTTTACCTGCGTGGTCTGTAAAGCATTCCGGCGTTCCAGTCGCATCTCAAGAGGAGGCCCTCTCCACAGGAAAGGCGAGAGAAACTCCAGGGTCGTTCCACCATTCCCAGAGTCCCCAGATATCTCTGTCAATTTCAGGGAAACCTGTTTTCCCTCCACTGCCTCGACTTTCAAGCCGAGGATCGACTCACACCACGGTGGCACGTGGGACAGCCTGAGGAAAATCCTCGAGGGAAAGCCTCATTGAAAGCCTCGAGAAAGCTCAGATCCCTTGATACACGCTATCGGAAGTGTGACACTGCTTCCACAGATCGGGAGGAAATTGAACGTGCATGCCCCCACTCGAGACTAGGACTGACTAAACCGGG
>NW_017192475.1:0-21301 GCF_001704415.2 Capra hircus
TTCCGTTGCATCTCCAGTGGAGGCGCTCACCACAGGAAAGGCGAGAGGAACTCCAGGGTCGTGCCACCATTCCCAGAGTCCCCCAGATGTCTCAGTCCATTCCAGGAAACCTGTTTTCCTGCACTGCCTCGACTTTCAAGCGAGGATCGACTCACACCACGGTGGCACGTGGGACATCCCTGTGGGAAAGCCTTGTGGGAAAGCCTCGTGGGAAAGCCTCGAGGGAAAGCCACAGATCCCTTTGATCCAAAGGGAAGCGTGACACTGCTGCTACAGCTCGGGAGGAAAGCGCACGTGCATGCCCCCACTCGAGACGAGGACTGACTCCCCTGGGGAGACTCCAGAATACCCAAGATCCATGTCAGCACTGGAGAGGAATCCTCAGGTTCCTTCACCGACTCCACACAAGGTCTTAGGCCCGCATCGACGAGAGGAATCCCGAGAGGCCCCCGACAACTCGCATGGGGACTGGCCTTTCCTGAGGCCACCAGAGCGGGTCCCTGAGGTCCCGTCGTAAGTCGAGAGCACCTGCCGCAACTCGAGAAAATCCAGGAGGTTCTCCCCTCCAGGCGAGATGAGGACCCATTTCCCGCTGAAGGCGTCTCAGAGGGCTAATCACACCTAACCTCTGGAACTTCCAAAGGGTCCTTCACACCCTTGCTGCAACTCAAGAAGTTCCCCGACATACCCGTCTCCACTCGAGAGGAAGCACGAGAGTCCCGCCCACATCCAGAGGAGCCGCGGTTTCCGCTCTCCTAGCTCGAGAGGAGGGATCCTTTCCCTGCGTGGTCGGGAAAGAATTCCCGGCGTTCCCGTCGCATCTCAAGAGGAGGCGCTCTCCACAGGAAAGGCGAGAGGAACTCCAGGGTCAGTGCCACCATTCCCAGAGTCCCCCAGATGTCTCAGTCCATTCCAGGGAAACCTGTTTTCCCTGCACTGCCTCGACTTTCAAGCCGAGGATCGACTCACACCACGGTGGCACGTGGGACAGCCCTGTGGGAAAGCCTCGTGGGAAAGCCTCGTGGGAAAGCCTCGAGGGAAAGCCACAGATCCCTTGATCCATCGCGAAAGGGAAGCCGTGAACTTGCTGCTACAGCTCGGGAGGAAAGCGCACAGTGCATGCCCCCACTCGAGACGAGGACTGGACTCCCCTGGGGAGACTCCAGAAGTACCCCAAGATCCATGTCAAGCACTGGAGAGAATCCTCAGGTTCCGGAACCGGACTCCACACAAGGCTTGACGCCCTGGCATCCGACGGGAGAGGAATCCCGAGAGGTCCCGTACAACTTGCATGGGGACTGGCCTTTCCTGAGGCCACCAGAGCGGGTCCCTGAGGGCCCCGTCGTGGGTCGAGAGCACCTGCCGCAACTTGAGAAAATCCAGGAGGTTCTCCCTTCCAGGCGAGATGAGGACCATTTCCACTGAGGTGTCTCAAGGCTAATCACACCTAACCTCTGGACCTTACAAAGGGTCCTTCACACCCTTGCTGCAACTCAAGAAGATCCCAAACATACCCGTCTCCACTCGAGAGGAAGCATGAGAGTCCCGCCCACATTCAGAGGAGCCCCGATTCCCCCTCCTAGCTCGAGAGGAGGGATCCTTTCCCTGTTTGTTCGGGAAAGAATGCCCGGCATTCCCGTCGCAACTCAAGAGGAGGCGCTCAACACAGGAAAGGCGAGGGGAACTCCAGGGTCGTGCCACCATTCCCAGAGTCCCCCAGATGTCTCAGTCCATTCCAGGGAAACCTGTTTTCCCTGCACTGCCTCCACTTTCAAGCCGAGGATCGACTCACACCACGGTGGCACGTGGGACAGCCCTGTGGGAAAGCCTCGTGGGAAAGCATCGCGGGAAAGCCTTGAGGGAAAGCCACAGATCCCTTGATCCTCGCGAAGGGAAGCGTGACACTGCTGCTACAGCTCGGGAGGAAAGCTCACTTGCATGCCCCACTCAAGACGACGACTAACTCCCCTGGGGAGACTCCAGAAGTACCCCAAGATCCATGTCAGCACTGGAGAGGAATGCTCAGGTTCCGGCACCGACTCCACACAAGTTCTTAGGCACCGGCATAGACGGGAGAGGAATCCTGAGAGGCCCCCGAGCAACTCGCATGGGGACTGGCCTTTCCTGAGGCCACTAGAGGCGGGTCCCTGAGGTCCACGTCTTAAGTCGAGAGCACCTGCTGCAACTCGAGAAAATCCAGGAGGTTCTCCCCTTCAAGCGAGATGAGGCCCATTTTCGCTGAGGCGTCTCGAGGCTAATCACACCTAACCTCTGGAACTTCCAAAGGGTCCTTCACAACCTTGCTGCAACTCAAGAAGTTCCCCGACATACCCATCTCCACTCGAGAGGAAGCACGAGAGTCCCGGCCACATCCAGAGGAGCCCCGTTTCTGCCTCCTAGCTCGAGAGGAGGGATCCTTTCCCTGCGTGGTCGGGAAAGAATTCCCGGCGTTCCCGTCGCATCTGAAGAGGAGGGCTCTCCACAGGAAAGGCGAGAGGAACTCCAAGGTCGTGCCACCATCCCCAGAGACAATCAGATGTCTCAGTCCCTTCCAGGGAAACCTATTTTCCCTGCACTGCCTCGACTTTCAAGCCGGGGATCGACTCACATGAAGGGGGCACCTGGGACAGCCCTGTGGGAAAGCCTCGTGGGAAAGCCTCTGAGGAAAGCCACAGATCCCTTGATCCACGCGAAGGGAAGCGTGACACTTCTGCTACAGCTCGGGAGGAAAGCGCACGTGCATGCCCCCACTCGAGACGAGGACTGACTCCCTGGGGAGACTCCAGAAGTATCCCAAGATCCATGTCAGCACTGGAGAGGAATCCTCAGGTTCCGGCAACCGACTCCACACAAGGTCTTAGGCCCCGGCATCGACGGGAGAGGAATCCCGAGAGGCCCCCGAACAAATCGAATGGGGACTGGCCTTTCCTGAGGCCACCAGAGCGGGTACCAGGGTCTCCGTCAGTAAGTCGAGAGCACCTGCCGCAACTCGAGAAAATCCAGGAGGTTCTCCCCTCCAGGAGAGATGAGGCCCATTACCGCAGAGGCGACTTGAGGCTAATCACATCTAAGATCTGGAAACTTCCAAAGGGTCCTTCACACACCTTGCTGCAACTCAAGAAGTTCCCCGACATACCCGTCTCCACTCGAGAGGAAGCACGAGAGTCCACGCCTACATCGAGAGGAGCCCCGTTTCCGCCTCCTAGCTAGAGAGGAGAGATCCTTTCCCTGCGTGTTCGGGAAAGAATTCCCGGCGTTCCCGTCGCATCTCAAGAGGAGGCGCTCTCCACAGGAAAGGCGAGAGGAACTCCAGGGTCGTGCCACCATTCCCAGAGTCCCCCAGAAGACTCAGTCCGTTCCAGGGAAACCTGTTTTCCCTGCACTGCCTCGACTTTCAAGCCGAGGATCGACTAACACCACGGTGGAACGTGGGACAGCCCTGTGGGAAAGCCTCGTGGGAAAGCCTCGCGGGAAAGCCTCGAGGGAAAGCCACAGATCCGTTGATCCTCGCGAAGAGAATGGTGACACTGCTGCTACAGCCTGGGTGGAAAGCCCACGTGCATGCCCCCACTCGAGACGAGACTGACTCCCCTGGGGAGACTCCAGAAGTACCCCAAGATCCATGTCAGCACTGGAGAGGCATCCTCAGGTTCCGGCACTTACTCCACACAAGGTCTTAGTCCCCAGCATCGACGGAAGAGGAAACCCGAGAGGCCCCTGTGAGGCCCCCGAGCAACTCGCATGGGGACTTGCCTTTCCTGAGGCCACCAGAGCGGCTCCCTGAGGTTCCCGACGTTATTAGAGAGCACGTGCCGCAACTCGAGAAAATCCAGGAGGTTCTCCCCTCCAGGCGAGATGAGGCCCATTTCCGCAGAGGCGTCTCGAGGCTAATCACATCTCATATCTGGAATTTCCAAAGGGTCCTTCACACCCTTGCTGCAACTCAAGAAGTTCCCCGACATACCCGTCTCCACTCGAGAGGAAGCACGAGAGTTCCACCCACATCTAGAGGAGCCCCGTTTCCGCCTCCTAGCTTGAGAGGAGGGATCCTTTCCCTGCGTGGTCGGGATAGAATTCCCGGCGTTCCCTTCGCATCTCAAGAGGAGGCACTCTCCACAGGAAAGGCGAGAGGAACTCCAGGGTAGTGCCACCATTCCCAGAGACAACCAGATGTCTCCGAACATTCCAGGGAAACCTATTTTCCCTGCACTGCCTCGACTTTCAAGCCGAGGATCGACTCACACCACGGTTGCATGTGGGACAGCCCTGTGGGAAAGCCTCGTGGGAAAGCCTCGTGGGAAAGCCTCCTTGGAAAGCCCCTGATCCCTTGATTTACGCGAAGGGAAGCGCGACACTGCTGCTAACGCTCGGGAGGAAAGCGCACGTGCATGCCCCCATTCAAGACGAGGACTGACTCCCCTGGGGAGACTCCAGAAGTACCCCAAGATCCATGTCAGCACTGGAGAGGAATCCTCAGGTTCCGACACTGACTCCACACAAGGTCTTACCCCCAGCATCGACGGGAGAGGAATCCCGAGAGGCCCCCGAGCAACTCGCATGGGAACTGGCCTTTACTGAGGCCTCCAGAGCGGGTCCCAGGGGTCCCCGTCGTAAGTCGAGAGCACCTGCCGCAACTCGAGAAAATCCAAGAGGTTCTCCCCTCCAGGCGAGATGAGGCCCATTTCCGCTGAGGCGTCTCGAGGCTATTCACACCTAACCTCTGGAACTTCCAAAGGGTCCTTCACACCCTTGCTGCAACTCAAGAGGTTCCCGACATATCCGTCTCCACTCGAGAGGAAGCACGAGAATCCCGCTCACATCCAGAGGAACCCCGTTTCCGCCTCCTTGCTCGAGAGGAGGGATCCTTTCCTGCGTGGTCGGGGAAGAATTCCCGGCATTCCCGTCGCATCTCAAGAGGAGGCACTCTCCACAGGAAAGGCAAGAAGAACTCCAGGGTCGTGCCACCATTCCCAGAGTCCCGCAGATGTCTCAGTCCATTCCAGGGAAACCTGTTTTCCCTCCACTGCCTCGACATCAAGCCGAGGATCGAGTCACACCACGGTGGCACGTGGGACAGCCCTGTGGAAAAGCCTCGTGGGAAAGCCTCCTGGGAAAGCCTCGAGGGAAAGCCACAGATCCTTGAGCCACGCGAAGGGAAGCGTGACACTGCTGCTACAGCTCGAGAGTAAAGCGCACGTGCATGCCCCCACTCGAGACGAGGACTGACTCCCCTGGGGAGACTCCAGAAGTACCCCAAGATCCATGTCAGCACTGGAGAGGAATCCTCAGGTTCCAGCACCGACTCCACACAAGGTCTTAGACCCTGGCATCGATGGAAGAGGAATCCCGAGAGGCCCCGAGCAACTCGCATGGGGAATGGTCTTTCCTGAGGCCACCAGAGCGGGTCCCTGAGGTCCCCGTCGTAAGTCCAGAGCACGTGCCACAACTCGAGAAAATCCAGGAAGGTTCTCCCCTCCAGGCGAGATGAGGCCCATTTCCGCTGAGGTGTCTCGAGGCTAATCACACCTAACCTCAGGAACTTCCAAAGGATCCTTCACACCCTTTCTGCAACTCAAGAAGTTCCCCGACATACCCGTCTCCACTCGAGAGGAAGGACGAGAGTCCCGCCCACATCCAGAGGAGCCCCGTTTCCGCCTCCTAGCTCGAGACGGGGAATCCTTTCAGTGTGTGGTCGGGAAAGAATTCCCGGTGTTCCCGTCGCCTCTCAAGAACAGGCGCTCTCCACAGGAAAGGCCAGAGGAACTCCAGGGTCGTGCCACCATTCCCAGAGTCCTCCAGATGTCTCAGTCCATGCCAGGGACACCTGTTTTCCCTGCACTGCCTCGACATTCATGCAGATTATCGACCCACACAACGGTGGCACTTGGGACAGCCCTGTGGGAAAGCCTGTTTGGAAAACTTGGTGGGAATGCCCAAAGGGAAAGCCACAGATCCCTTGATCGTCGGGCCGGGAAGACTGACACTGGTTCTAGAGCTCGGGAGGAAAGCGCACGTGAATGCCCCCACTCGAGATGAGGACTGAATCGCCTCCAGAAGTACCCCAGGATCCATGTCAGGCCTGGAGAGAAATCCTCACGTTCCGGCCCCAACTCCAGACAAGGTCTTAGGTTCCGGCATCTACGGTAGAGGAATCCAGGGAGGTCCCCTAGCAACTCGCATGGGGACCTGCCTTTCCTGAGGCCACCAGAGCGGGTCCCTGAGGTCCCCGTCGTAAGTCGAGAGCACCTGCCGCAAGTCGAGAAAATCCTGGAGGTTCTCCCCTCCAGGCGAACAGAGGCGAATTATTGCTGAAGCATCTCGAGGCCAATCACACCTACCCCCTGAACCGTCCAAAGGTTCCTTCACACCCTTGCTGCAACTCAAGAAGTTCCCCGATATACCCGTATGCACTCGAGAGGAAGCAGAAGGGTCCCGCCTGCCGGGGTCCAGCCCCGGTGGATCCAGGGAATTCGAAGGGTGGACGGCGTTGGCGTGGAAAGACTTGTTTATTTATTAATGTAAGATTAGATTAGGAAACTATAGTGTAGTAAGAAGATTAAGTGGAGGAAGAGGGCTGAATAGCTTGGTTTACGCGGAAGGCCAATAAAATTCCAGACAAGGAATTTGCACCATCTACGCTGGGGCCACCGGCGCCCGCTTGAATATCTAAGGGTGCCTCGCCTTAAGCTCCCTTTCGCGCGGGTCTTAACAGCCGGGGCAAGTAAGTAGACCTGGCGAGCCTCCGCGCCCCAGATGGAGATTCAGCCTGAAGTTAAAGTAAAGAGCAGAGAGAGGGAAGGGGAGAGAAGAGGAGAGAGAGAGACATGGGGGGAGCCAGAGTCCCAAGAAACCAGGCCGAGAGACTAGTTCGAGAAACTGGTCCGAGAAACTGGTCCCCGGCCCCTGGCCCCCGTCCTTTATTGTTCAGAAGGCCTTTTATACTTTTGGTAAAACACGGAGATCAATGGGTAACACAGAATTATGTAGCGTTCGCAGCCCAGACTCTTTCTATACATCATTTTGTATACAAAAGGTCTCAGGTGATTTACATTATCTTCTGGCCAAGAAGCTTGTTAACACTTTTTATCTCTCTTCCTTAATGAATGTTGATTTTGTTTCCCCTGAAGTGTTTTTCTTTAATTTGCATCTCCTTAAAGCATTAAAGTTACATCTCTATAGAACAAAGGTGCAGTGGGATATAACAAAGAAGGTACTTAACTCGAAGATCTAATGTTGCTAATACCAGGTCTACTACTTGTTTTTCTATATACCAACTATATCTAAAAATAAAGGATATGAAAATTTGGCAGCAAGCATTGACCCAAAAAATGAAACCTTTAATCAGTCCTATTCTAAAGATTTTGACTCCTCGGAAGCTCCTACATTCCTAGGATGTTTTAAGCTTCCTGTGCCTCCTGCGGTCAGGAGGCCTCAAACAATCACATGCGCAGCTGTACGAGTCCTGCAGGCAGGCTAGAAAGCCATCAGAGGGTTTTTGGATTGAAACACTCTTTCAAATGCAGAAGACTAAAGCCCTGAATTGACTTTTTCCAGAAAATGTCAGAAAGAGTGGAAAAGCAGAGCACAAAAGCCGGCAGATTTTTGTTGGGGTACATGCTTAGGAATTTCCAGAGGGGTCCCTGAAGTCTGAGCACGCCTTGCGTATGTCAGCTTCCTTCCTCATGACCTTGTCATGGGCGGGATTCCTCACACTGGCTCCCGGCATCTCACCCTTTTTAATTTTAAATAATTAATTATTTATGTTTAAAATCAGGTGCAGTTCGGTCTCGAGATTCCGAATGCTCTGCCGAAGAATCTAGACAATACAGGGAAGTATGATTATGAGGAGCAAGATTATAAACAGTAGACAGAACAGTCTTCAGAAATGAAGTTAGAGAAAGTGTGGGAAAAGTCATTGGCTTCTCCTGCGGTGGTAAAATCTAATCGGGAGTGTTCCAAGGTCTGAATCTGGTAATGCAGTTTCCCTAAGTCTAAACTAATATCTGAGCTGTTCCAAAACACAGAAAACTTGATTTTTTAACATATTGGGCATTTACACTTGTTGAGTCAATGATTGCTGCCATACAGTTGTTGTAACACAGGAAGAACATAATTATCATATCAATAAGTTGTTACAGTTACAGGACATCTTTAAAACCACAAAAGAGCAGACATTACTTTGAGGAGTTAAACAAGATGAAAACATCCATGGTTCACAAGTCGCTACATTAGGTACGTTAAGTTTTCTGGAATCATTGGTGAAAAGAAGAACATAAGGAGAGGATAGACAAGCCAAAATAGAGTAAATAGAGTCATTTTTCGGTTGGAGTTTGCGCTGCAGCAGCTGTTAGTCCCGCCGGGATCTTGATGTTTTTTTTTTTTTTTTGCCTCTTCTGCCATCGCGTGCGGCGGCCAAGCTACACGAAAATATGAGCAAATAGTATACAGTTCCCATACATCTCTTTTTCTCATCAAGTCTCTATCCCATAGTTTCTCAGATGGACGCTGGCGGAGCACTGGGTCCCGTCAGTCAGTAAGGCTGGCCCCGCCCGCAGCTTTTGGTGCGCGGCTGTTTCCCGCGGCGGTGGAGGCAGAGAAGTTCCCTTTTTCTTTTGTGGCGAATCAGTCTGTCCGGGATCCAAATTGACGAATCTGCACCCTGTGGAAAAAATATAAACACTTCCTCGACCCGCAGTAAATTCTGGGTCGGTATCTTTTTGTTATCTGGAGGAGATCTTTTTGCTTTACCAATGGCTTTTTATTTTACTGTTCCAAATGAATCAGCATTCAACTTATTACAAAGAGAACATGTTGTAAAATCTGATGGGGGAAAACTATACTTAATTTCTCCTTTTTTAATTTTTGAATTAACAAAGCATGTGAGGGTAAATGATGCAAGATCTGATCACAAGAATTTCCTATAGCAATCTGCCAATCATCAAACATTTGAAAAGCATCAAGTTGTTCTCTGTTATATGGAATTACAATTTTTGATGGCTCTTTACTAAACAATGTAATAAATCAGTATACTTGAATTAATCTTTTTAATTAATATGTCAGTAATTTTTCCTTAGGCAGAGGCCATTGTTCCACCAAGTTGGGATAAGATAAAACTATTTTTTGGGGGTCATTGGTAGATGGAACCAATGGGCCTTCTTGTCACAAGCATCCTGTAGGTATACATTTTGTGGCAAGAATAATTTAATCTCCTCTTTTGGCAATATTAATCTTAATTACTGATCATTTAAAGCCTCATTCACTTTAACAAAAGCCAACTCTGTCTCACTAGTCAACCTTTTTTTTTAGAACTGGGATTAGGATTGTTTTTTTTTTTTTTTAGCAATCAAACAAAAGGCTTTAAATCTACAGAAGTCAGTTTTAAATGTGGGCATATCCAATTAATATCACCTAATAATTTTTGGAAATCATTTAAAGTTAGTAAACAATCTCTCAGCAGCTTTAAAAGGACATTGTCAATTTTAAAACTTTTGGCAGACCTAAATATAAGAAGAAAAGAGGTGTTACACAATATCTTTATAAGCTTTTTTAATGATCTTTTTATAACCCAAATCTGGTCTATAGCCTTTTAGATGACAAGTAACCATTTAATCTTTGCTTGAATACTTCCAGCAACGGGGAGCTCACTATTCACCAAGGTTTTAAACTCTCTCACCTCTTACTCTATAGCATTTTTATCCTGCATACCACCTTTTCTAATCCCACCAACTCCTTTTCAGTAATATATGTTGGCCAGGAGCTGCGCTAGTCTCTCAGCAATGTAAGAAACATCTTGTCTATTGTCTAACAGCCATGACATTTTATATCTTTGAATTAAAAAATCTTTTAAAGGCCTAGAAGCTGCAATTTTTTGCACCCAAAAAGCTAGATCTAGATCCTCTGGGGCTTTTTTTGTCTGGTTTTTCTGTTTGGTAATAAGGTAAAAGCAAAAGCTGTGCTATTTTTTTTTATTATTATTAATTGCACAGTTTTAGCAGGTGGCGAGATCAAAACTTCAATTTTTTCAGTATAATCAGAATTTACTACACAAGACACTACCGAAATTTCTTGAAAAGAAAGCAAGCTATGCCCCAGCACAAGTCTTACAATGTCCTCAGGCAGGGGACTAGCCACTGGAATCTGAGTCAGGAGTTATTATTATTAAGGTGGTGGAACTGAGGTCCAGGCCTGAGCTACCTGGGGTTGTTTGGTACGGCTTGTTATCTCTGTTTAGCAGGACATTTTGGCAAAAAATGTTCTATTTGGCCTCAAGAGAAACACCTTGCATTTGTAAAGTCCTTTTTATTACGAATATTTTTTTTTGTTTGTTTTTCTTCCTTTTTTTTTTTTTTTGGATGAGGCCCCTCCTGAGGGGATTTTATGCAAGGAGCAAGCTGTTTTAAAAGCTCTTTTGCTCAAAAATATTGTCACTATCGTTTTCAAACTTAAGCAATGTTCTGGGAGGCTTTGGATATAAAGTGGGGAGTTCTTAAGCCCTGGGGAGGCGCAAGCAGAGGTTGCAGTGGTCGCCTTAAATAAGATAACTTTTTTAAAGGTTTGGTTTGTGTAGAGGGGGAGGGGGCTCTCCAGGGCGCTCGGCCGCTGCGTCCTGTAAGCACCCTCCTTCCTCGGGAGGAAGAGTAGTCTCTCTCCTTTTGTTTGCCAATGGCAGAAAATACGATCTGCATAGAAGGTGGAGACCCACTACCATTTACCGCTATAGCCTCTCCCATAGGCTATCTAACAGCCTCATGACAGGGGTCCAGAACATTTGTAATCATATTTTACAGAGCAAAAGCATTTACAGGCCCATGCAAAGTATAGTAAGTTTTTAGCTGTTTTGTTAGCTTCACCCAAGTATCTAAATCCCTTTTTTGGAAACCAAGGACATTGCTCTCGTAACAGTAGTCTTTTAATCTTTAATTTGTCTTTTTTGTTTAACAGTTACAAAATTACTTGTATAAAGAGGTGTCATTGTTTTGAGTCATTGTTACCCATGTCAGAAAATTAAGAGTTATAGAAAAGTCTGCCTTGACAAAAAGGTTTTACCTTAGCCAAGGGGGTTTTGTTTTAAACCCTAAGATAGCAGGTTTCTTTTCAACCTCTAGAGCACCAGGTTTCTCTTAAACCCTTGAACACTTCCCACTCCTCCTCACCCTGTCTATCCTACAGGGGGGTCCGCGGCACCCTGAGTGGGGTCCTAGCCGTCCCGAACACTCAACATTGGGGGAGTACCCGAAAGTACTCCGGGGGAGTGATTAAGTCACTCCGGGGGGAGCAACAGAGAGTGCTCCGGGGGGAGCTTTTGCTCCGAGGAACCTACCTTCGAATAGCCTGTTCCGGGCGCCACTTGCCGGGTCCAGCCCCGGTGGATCCAGGGAATTCGAAGGGTGGACGGCGTTGGCGTGGAAAGACTTGTTTATTTATTAATGTAAGATTAGATTAGGAAACTATAGTGTAGTAAGAAGATTAAGTGGAGGAAGAGGGCTGAATAGCTTGGTTTACGCGGAAGGCCAATAAAATTCCAGACAAGGAATTTGCACCATCTACGCTGGGCCACCGGCGCCCGCTTGAATATCTAAGGGTGCCTCGCCTTAAGCTCCCTTTCGCGCGGGTCTTAACAGCCGGGGCAAGTAAGTAGACCTGGCGAGCCTCCGCGCCCCAGATGGAGATTCAGCCTGAAGTTAAAGTAAAGAGCAGAGAGAGGGAAGGGGAGAGAAGAGGAGAGAGAGAGACATGGGGGGAGCCAGAGTCCCAAGAAACCAGGCCGAGAGACTAGTTCGAGAAACTGGTCCGAGAAACTGGTCCCCGGCCCCTGGCCCCCGTCCTTTATTGTTCAGAAGGCCTTTTATACTTTTGATAAAACACGGAGATCAATGGGTAACACAGAATTATGTAGCGTTCGCAGCCCAGACTCTTTCTATACATCATTTTGTATACAAAAGGTCTCAGGTGATTTACATTATCTTCTGGCCAAGAAGCTTGTTAACACTTTTTATCTCTCTTCCTTAATGAATGTTGATTTTGTTTCCCCTGAAGTGATTTTCTTTAATTTGCATCTCCTTAAAGCATTAAAGTTACATCTCTATAGAACAAAGGTGCAGTGGGATATAACAAAGAAGGTACTTAACTCGAAGATCTAATGTTGCTAATACCAGGTCTACTACTTGTTTTTCTATATACCAACTATATCTAAAAATAAAGGATATGAAAATTTGGCAGCAAGCATTGACCCAAAAAATGAAACCTTTAATCAGTCCTATTCTAAAGATTTTGACTCCTCGGAAGCTCCTACATTCCTAGGATGTTTTAAGCTTCCTGTGCCTCCTGCGGTCAGGAGGCCTCAAACAATCACATGCGCAGCTGTACGAGTCCTGCAGGCAGGCTAGAAAGCCATCAGAGGGTTTTTGGATTGAAACACTCTTTCAAATGCAGAAGACTAAAGCCCTGAATTGACTTTTTCCAGAAAATGTCAGAAGAGTGGAAAAGCAGAGCACAAAAGCCGGCAGATTTTTGCTGGGGTACATGCTTACGAATTTCCAGAGGGGTCCCTGAAGTCTGAGCACGCCTTGCGTATGTCAGCTTCCTTCCTCATGACCTTGTCATGGGCGGGATTCCTCACACTGGCTCCCGGCACCCGCCCACATCCAAAGGAGCCCCGTTTCCGCCTCTTTGCTCGAGATGAGGGATCCTTTCCCTACTTGGTCGAAAAAGAATTCCCGAGGTTCCCGTCGCATCTCAAGAGGAGGCCCTCTCCACAGGAAAGGGGATAGGTACTCCAGGTCAGGCCACCATTCCAAGAGTCCCCCAGATGTCTCAGTCCATTTCAGAGGAACCTGTTTTCCCCAAACTGCCTCGACTTTCACGCCGAAGATCGACTCAAACCACAGTGGCACGTGGGACAGCCCTGTGGTAAAGCCTCGTAGGAAAGCCTCGTGGGAAAGCCTTGAGGGAAAGCCTCGAGGGAAAGCCACAGATCCCTTGATCCACGCGATGGGAAGCGTTACACTGCTTCCACAGCTCGGGAGGAAAGCGCACGTGCATGCCTCCACTCGAGACGAGGACTGACTCCCCTGGGGAGACTCCAGAAGTACCCCAAGATCCATGTCAGCACTGGAGAATAATTCTCAGTTTACGGCCCCGACTTCACAAAAGGTCTTAGGCCCCAGCATTGAAGGGAGAGGAATCCTGAGAGGCCAATAAGCAACTCGCACGGAGAGTGCCCTTTCCTGAGGCCACCAGATAGGGTCCCTGTGGTCCCCGTCGTAAATCGAGAGCACCTACCGCAACTCGAGAAAATCCTGGAGATTCTCCCCTCCAGGCTAGATGAGGCCCATTTCCGCTGAGGCGACTCGAGGCTAATCACATCTAACCTTTGGAACTTCCATAGGGTCCTTCACACCCTTGCTGCAACTCAAGAAGTTCCCCGACATACCCTTGTTCACTCGAGAGGAAGCGCGAGCGTCCCTTGCACATCCAGAGAAGGCCCTTTTCCACCTTGTAGCTCGAGATGAGGGATCCTTTCCCTGCGTGGTCGGGAAAGAATTCCTGGCATTCCCGTCGCATCCAAGAGGAAGCGCTCTCCACAGGAAAGGCGAGAGGAACTCCAGGGTCGTGCCACCATTCCAAGAGTCCCCCAGAGGACTGAGTCCATTCCAAAGGAAACTCTTTTACCTGCACTGCCTTGACTGTCACGTTGAGGATCGACTCACACCACGGTGGCACGTGGGACAGCCCTGTGTGTTAGCCTCGTGGGAAAGCCTCATGTGAAATCCTACAGGGAAAGCCACACATCCCTTGATCCACCCGTCGGGTAGCATGACACTGCTGCCACCGTTAGGGAGGAAAGCCCACGTGCATTTCCCCACTCGAGACGAGGACTGACTCCCCTGGGGAGAGTCCAGAAGTACCCAAAAATCCACATCAGCACTGGAGAGGAATCCGCAGTTTCCGGTGCCAACTCAACACAAGGTCTTTGACTCGGGAAATGCAAGCAGTTAAAAGATCTCTCCTTTGGAGCCTCGAGGGGGATCGGGGCTTCTCTGGATGTGGGCGGGACCCTCGTGCTTCCTTTGAGTGTAGACGGGTATGTCGGGAAAGCTCTTGAGTTGCAGCAAGTGTGTGAAGGAACCATTGGAAGTTCCAGAGGTTAGGTGTGCTTAGCCTCTAGATGCCGTCAGTGGAAATAGGCCTCATTTTGCCTGTAGGGGAGAACCTCCTGGATTTTCTCGAGTTACGGCAGGTGCTCTCGAATTACGACGGGGACCTCAGGGAACCTGTCTCGTGGCCTCAGGAAAGGCCAGTCCCCATGCTAGTTGCCAGGGGACTCTCGGGATTCCTCTTGGGTCGATGCCGGGGCCTAAGACCTTGTGTGGAGTCGAGGCCGGATCCTGAGGATTCCTCTCCAGTGCTGACATGGTTCTTGGGGTACTTCTAGAGTCTCCCCAGGGAAGTCAGTCCTCGTCTCGAGTGTGGGCATGCACGTGCGCTTTCCTCCCGAGCTGTAGCAGCAGTGTCACGCTTCCTAACGCGTGGTCAAGGGATCTGTAGCTTTCACTCAAGTCTTTCCTTCAAGGCTTTCCCAAGAGTCTTTCCCACAGGGCTGTCCCACCTGCCACCATGGTGTGAGTCGATCCTCGGCTTGAAAAGTCGAGGCAGTGCAGGGAAAACAGGTTCCTCTGGAATGGACTGTGACATCTGGGGGACTCTTGGAATGGTGGTACGACCCTGGAGTTCCGCTCGCCTTTCCTGTGGAGAGCGCCTCCTCTTGAGATGGGACGGGAACGCCGGGAATTCTTTCCCGACCAAGCAGGGAAAGGATCCGTCATCTCGAGGTCCGAGGCAGAAACGGGGCTCCTCTGGATGTGGGCGGGACCCTCGTGCTTCCTCTGGAGTGGAGACGGTATGTCGGGGAACTTCTTGAGTTTCAGCAAGGTTGTGAAGGAACCTTTGGAATTTCCAGAGTTTAGGTGTGATTAGCCTCGAGTGCCTCAGCGGAAATTGGCCTCACCTTGCCTGGAGGGGAGAACCTCCTGGATTTTCTCGAATTGTGGCAGGTGTTCTCAACGTACGCTGGGACCTCAGGGACCCGCTCTGGTGGCGTCAGGAAAGGCCAGTTCCCATCCGAGTGGCTACGGGGCCTCTCAGGATTCCTCTCCCGTCGATGGTGGGGCCTAAGACCTTGTGTGAAGTCGAGGCCGGTACCTGAGGATTCCTCTCCCGTGGTGACATGGTTCTTGGGGTACTTCTTGAGTCTCCCCAGGGGTGTCAGTCCTCTTCTCAGCGGGATCATGCAAGAACGCTTACCTCCTGAGCTGCAGTAGCAGTGTCACGCTGCCCGTCGCGTGGATCAAGAGATCTATGTCTTTCCCTCGAGGTATTTCTCACGGGGCTTTCCCTCGAGGCTTTCCCACGAGGCTTTCCCACATCGCTGTCCCACGTGCCACCATGGTGCCAGTCGATCCTCGGCGTGAAAATCAAGGCAGTGCAGGGAAAACAGGTTCCTCTGGAATGGACTGAGACATCTGGGGGACTCTTGGAATTGTGGCACGACCCTGGAGTTCCTCTCGCCTTTCCTGTGGAGAGCGCCTCTTCTTGAGATGCGGTGGGAACGCCGGGAATACTTTCCCGACCAAGCAGGGAAAGTCCCGTGGTCCAGCCCCGGTGGATCCAGCGTGATTCGAAGGTGGGGACGTAGTCGTCATCTTTGGAAATATACATATTTAATCCCAGATATAAAGAGATTAGAAATGGATTGTGTAGTAGGAAGATTATTGGAGAAAAAGAGGCTGAATAACTTGGATTACGTGGAATAGCATCCATCCTCCAGTAGAGAATTCAGCCAGAAAAACGGGAGCAAAAAAGAAGCGACATGGGGGAATCAGTCTTTCCGGAAACTGATCTGATTTCTTTATTTTTGGTTTTGCTTGTATACCTCTTGTTACACATAGGGATGAATACAGAGTCACGCAGGAGTCGGCATCCTGACCTTTATCAAAATCAGGTGCTTCACATAAATGTATAAAAAAAAAGGTCTTAGGGATCTTACATCATCTTCTGGCCATGAATGAGACCTGCTGACATTTTATGATCCTTTCTTTCTGATAACCAAATAAACTTATTTCTTCCAAGGGTGTTTTTTCTTAAACCAGGCACCACCCTCCAAATAAAGTTACATTCCTATAGGGTGAGGGTGTAGTGAGTTACAATCAAGAAAGGAATTTATTTAACCAAGGTTAACATGATTAGTCTTAAAGGTGAATTCTTATTTCTCCTATATGCTTAAAGGTTAATACTTATTTCTCCTATATACTAGTTATATTCATTATAAGGGTAGGGAACATGGAGATTTATCAGCAAACATCAGCCTAACAAATGAAAATCCTTTCATCAATTCTCCCCTTAAGATCTATTTAGTCTTAAGATATGATAAAGTTACATTCTTACATAGAAAGGACACAGTGATATATAACAAAGTACAGTGATCTATTACAAAAGTGAAAATCCATTAACTCAAAAAGTCTAGTATTGCTAACATCAAAAAACTGCTATATTTCCTTTGCTATATTCCAAATACATTGATTAATATATTCCCAAGTGCCTAAGGATATGGAGGCCTGGTGGCAATCATTGACTCAACAAGAAGAAAAAGTCCTATGCTAATTAAGACTCTCAAAATACTCCAAAACTCTCTGTGCTGTTTACAGTTGAGAGGCAGTAAACAATCTTGTGCCTAGTGGCAGCAGTATGGATAATCCTGTCACACAAGCTGGTCTGTCAGCAGAGAGGTTTGACCTAAAATATCCTTGTCCCACCCAGAGCAGGGAATTAGCAGCAATTTTTGACACAACAAATGAAGAACCCTTCACCAATATAATTCCTAACCAACTATACTAATAATTTCTAACTCCCCAAAATAATTTGCCTTTAGTAAGTCTAAAACATCTCATGCCTCTCAGGTTGGGAGGCTGTAAACAATCACATGTGGCCGGACAAACCTATAAAGGTGGGCTAGATAACCTTCAGAGGAGTCGGCAAGCTGAAACACTCTTGTCATGCCCAAGAATATTTATTGCCTTGAAGCTGCACGTTTACTTCTTCTCCGAGAGAAACAGTTATGGGGGAGAGCCCCCGTAAAGTCAGAAGTGTAGGTGAGAGCATAAAACAGACTCTGGTTTTGGGGTTCGATGCTCGGGAACAGGGGGTTACCTGAGGCTTGATCACGCCTTTGCGCATGCCAAGCCTCCTTCCTCATGACCTTTGCCATAGGCGGAATTCCTCACGCTGGTCCCCGGAAGGAAAGGATCCCTCATCTCGAGCGACGAGGCGGAAACGCGCCTCCTGTGGATGTAGGGGGGACCATCTTGCTTATTCTCGAGTGGAGACGGGTATGTCGGGGAACTTCTTGAGTTGCAGCAAGGGTGTAAAGTACCTTTTGGAAGTTCCAGAGGTTAGGTGTGATTAGCCTCGAGACACCTCAGTGGAAATGGGCCTCATCTCGCCTGGAGGGGAGAACCTCCTGGATTTTCTCGAGTTGCGGCAGGTGCTCTCGACTTACGACGGGGACCTCAGGGGCCAGCTCTGGTGGCCTCAGGAAAGGCCAGTCCCCATTCAAGTTTCTAGGGGGCCTCTCAGGATTCCTCTCCTGTCGATGCCGGGGCCTAAGACCTTGTGTGAAGTCGGGGCTGGAACCTGAAGATTCCTCTCCAGTGCTGACATGGATCTTGTGGTACTTCTGGAGTCTCCCCAGGGGAGTCAGTCCTCGTCTCGAGTGGGGCATGCACGTGCGCTTTCCTCCTGAGCGGTAGCAGCAGTGTCACGCTTCCCGTCGCGTGGATCAAGGGATCTGTGGCTTTCCCTCTAGGCTTTCCCATGAGGCTTTCCCACAGGGCTGTCCCACATGCCACCTTGGTGTGAGACGATCCTCGGCGTGAAAGTCATGGCCAGTGCAGGGAAAACAGGTTCCTCTGGAATGGACTGAGACATCTGGGGAACTCTTTGGAATGGTGGCACGACCCTGGAGTTCCTCTGGCCTTTCCTGTGGAGAGCACTTCCTCTTGAGATGCGACGGGAACGCCAGGAATTCTTTCCCGACCACGCAGGGAAAGGATCCCTCCTCTCTAGATACGAGGCGGAAACGGGGCTCCTCTGGATGTGGGTGGGACCCTCGTGCTTCATCTCGAGTGGAGACGGGTATGTTGGTGATCTTCTTGACTTGCCGCAGGGGTGTCAAAGACCCTTTGGAAGTTCCAGAGGTTAGGTGTGATTAGCCTCGAGATGCCTCAGGGGAAATGGGCCTCATCTCGCCTGGAGGGGAGAACCTCCTGGATTATCTTGAGTTGGAGCAGGTGCTCTCGTCTTAGCATGGGGACCTCAGGGACCCGCTCCTGTGGCCTCAGAAAAGGCCAGTGCCCATGGGAGTTGCTAGGGGGCCTCTCAGGATTCCTCTCACGTCGATGCCGGGGCCTAAGACCTTGTGTGGAGAGCCCGAGCGGAGGCGGCGCGGGAGCGTTTCGGTTCTCAGTGCCTGGGGCACCGGTGTGTGGTGTGAGGCTGCGGCGGAGCCTCTACACTGAAGGTGCGAGAGGTTGGCAGCTTCGATTGAAGCACATCGAGCGGCGACAGCAGTGAAAGTCATGAGCGACAGCGGCGAGGAGAACTACGGCGAGGGGGAATCCCGTTCTGCTTCCAGAAGCGGAAGTGCTCATGGATCTGGGAAATCTGCAAGTCATACCCCTGCAAGGGTCTCGCTCCAAGGAAGATTCCAGGCGTTCCAGATCAAAGTCCAGGTCCAGATCGGAATCTAGGTCTAGATCCAGAAGAAGTTCTCGGAGCATTATACAAGGTCACGATCTCGGTCCCGGTCCCATAGAAGATCTCGTAGCAGATCTTACAGCAGAGATTATCGAAGACGGCATAGCCACAGTCATTCTCCCATGTCTACTCGCTGGCGTCATGTTGGGAATCGGGCAAATCCTGATCCTAACTGTTGTCTTGGAGTATTTGGATTGAGCTTGTATACTACAGAAAGAGATCTAAGAGAAATGTTCTCTAAATATGGCCCAATTGCTGATGTATCTATTGTATATGACCAGCAGTCTAGACGTTCAAGAGGATTTGCCTTTGTATACTTTGAAAATGTAGATGATGCCAAGGAAGCAAAAGAGCGTGCCAATGGAATGGAGCTTGATGGATGTAGGATCAGAGTTGACTTCTCCATAACGAAAAGACCACATACTCCAACAGCAGGAATTTACATGGGGAGACCTACCTATGGCAGCTCACGCCGTCAGAGATTACTATGACAGAGGATATGATCGAGGCTATGATGATCGGGACTATTACAGCAGGATCGTACAGAGGAGGAGGAGGAGGAGGAGGAGGAGGAGGATGGAGAGCTGCTCAAGACAGGGATCAGAAATACAGAAGACGGTCACCTTCTCCCTACTATAGTCGTGGAGGATACAGATCACGTTCCAGATCTCGATCATACTCACCTCATCGCTATTAAAGCATGAAGATGAAGACTTTCTGAAACCTGCCCTAGAGTTGGGATATTGTTTGTGGACAATATTTTTTATTGTCTCCTGTTTAAAAAGTGAACAGTGCCTGGTGAAGTTAGGTGACTTTTACACCTTTTATGATGACTACTTTTGGTGGAGTTGAAATGCTGTTTTCATTCTGCATTTGTGTAGTTCGGTGCTTTGTTCAAAGTTAAGTGTTTTCAGAAAAGTATGTTTTACATGTATTTTTTTACAGTCTAAAATTTTGACTGCTGAGAAGTTTCTATTGTACAGAACTTCATTTAAATGGTTTTTCTACTGAATACAGGGTATTCTGAAGATTGAAGCCTGTGTGTAAAATGCTACCAAATGGCAAAAAGCAACAATAACGTTTGGTTTTTTACTTTTCTTTCTAACATATCAATGCTTAGGAGAACTGTTCTGATTAGATTGTCAGTAGTAAATTAAAGAAAAAAATGCCCGTTTTCCTCGAGTCCATGAAACATACCATACTTAATATACCTGCAGTTAAGTGATAAAAATTACGCTCTGTAACTCTATACTGCTAGTGTTAAAAACTAAAGATCTTTCAATACAGCAAATGCTTAATGCTTATATAAATGTGACTTTGACAGCCTTTATGTAATCTGTATTATACATAGCAGGGAATAAGATGAGTTGCACAATGTATGCCTTAAAAAGGCTATTTCTTAAAGCTGTTAGAAGGGATAATGGTATTTCAATTAGTAATCAGCAAGTGAAAATAATATTCCACCACAAATGTACTCTTGTTCTCCTAGCTTTTAAGACTATATGGAAAAACTGGGTGGTTCAGAGTTTTGAGAAAAAAGAAGGGAACACTACACCTGTGTTGTGGATGATCTGAAGACTTTGCCTGTTCATTTTTTAAATACTAATTTCAGGTTCTTTGCTTACCAAAGGAGGCCCAATTTCACTCAAAAATTTTGAGAACTGTGTTTAAATAAATGCAAAGAAAAGAGTAAAAAGGAAAGAAAAAAAAAGACCTTGCGAGGAGTTGGGGCAGGAACCTGAGGATTCCTCTACAGTGCTGACATGGATCTTGGGGTAGCTCTGGAGCCCCCCAGGGAAGTCAGTCTTCGTCTCGAATGGGGGCATGCACGTGCGCTTTCCTCCCGAGCTGTAGCAGCAGTGTCACGCTTCCGGTCGCGTGGATCAAGTGATCTGTGGCTTTTCCTCCAGGCTTTACCACGAGGCTATCCCAGAGGGCTGTCCCACATGCCGCCGAGGTGTGAGTCGAACCTCGGCGTGAAAGTCGAGGCAGTGCAGGGAAAACAGGTTCCTCTGGAATGGACTGAGACATCTAGGGGACTCTTGGAATGGTGGCACGACTCTGGAGTTCCTCTCGCATTTCCTGTGGAGAGCGCCTCCACTTGAGATGCGACGGGAACGCCGGGAATTCTTTCCCGACGAAGCAGGGAAAGGATCCCACATCTCGAGCTACGAGGCGGAAAGGGGCTCCTCTGGATGTGGCGGGACCCTCGTGCTTCCTATCGAGAGGAGACGGGTATGTCAGGGAACTTCTTGAGTGGCAGCAAGGGTGTGAAGGACCCTTTGGAAGTTCCAGAGGTTAGGTGTGATTAGCCTCCAGACGCTTCAGCGGAAATGGGCCTCATCTCGCCTGGAGGGGAGAACCTCCTGGATTTTCTCGAGTTGCGGCAGGTGCTCTCGACTTACGACGACCTCAGGGCCGCTCAGGTGCCTCTACCAGAAAGGCCAGTCCACATGCGAGTTGCTCGGGGCCTCTCGGGATTCCTCTACCA